>NC_073743.1:19825412-20125412 GCF_023634155.1 Falco peregrinus
AATATTATTTGAAAAGGTTGGGATTATCAAAGGATCATACTCAATAACAGTGAGTTTCATGTGCCTTTAAAGCTCTGTAAAAAACTCAAGGTTGCTAAATCATTGGCCATTTTACAGCAAACAGCCAACATTTTTTTTTTTCAAATTAAGGATGCATTCCTTGATGATTCAATCATGTATTTCACACACAGCAAGGGTGAGATGTAAGAAAGGACTTGAGTGCCTACGTCCAAAATCCAGTTGTGAAAAATCCTCCACTAAGCCATTACTTGATCCTTGAAGTTCTGGTTCTGCATCCAGCACTATTTCATTTTTTGACAGGAATGAGTAGCTCAGCACCTTTGCTGTAAACTAAAATTTGTCAGGATTAAAACTGTAGGCACTCTTCCACTGGAATTGCCTGCAGGCAGATATGACCACAGGTTGTTTTTAGAACATAATGATAAAAAGAATCCTTCTTTTATGTAGTAGCATATATACACAGTGGTGGAAGCACCTGTATAGCATGTAGGGGACCATATCTGAGCAGGGTTTGCCTATATGTTCCATTTGGTAAGACTGAAACCCAACCACCAGTTGTGGCTGGAAGGTTGTTCCCCATCCTTCTGTATTTATAACAATGCATAAAAATCTTCAGGATTTATCAGACCAAGACTGTAGACTCCAGTAAGTGATTTTTTAGACTGGAGGGGTTTGGTATGGGAAGAAGAAGACTTTGCCTCTGATCGCTGTCCTCAGGGTCCCTTCTGTACTTCAAGTGACATAGTCACTGAGGAAAAACAACCACCTGCAAAAACCATAAATGGCAGCGGGAGCAGAAGTTAGTCCCAGAAGATCTTGATGTTTATGTGGATGCCATAACCACTTGGCACTGGAAGCCTGCTCACTCATACACCCACTTCTCTCCCACAGTTTTTGCACAGCTTACACTTGACTGTCCTGGTTTCAGCTGGGATAGAGTTAATTTTCTTCTTAGCAGCTGGTGCAGTGCTGTGTTTTGGATTTAGTTTGAGAACAGTGTTGATAGCACACTGATAGTTTTAGTTGTTGCTGGGTGATGTTTATACTAAGTCAAGGACTTTTCAGTTTCTCGGGCCTTGCCAGTGCTAAGGCTACAGGGGCACAAGAAATTGGGAGGGGACACAGCCAGGACAGGTGACCTAACCTAGCCAAAGAGGTGTTCCATACCTTATGACGTCATGCTGAGTATATAAATTGGGGGAAGAAGAAGGAAGGGGGAGACATCTAGCATTATGGCATTTGTCCTCCCGAGTAACCGTTAGGTGTGATGGAGCCCTGCTTTCCTGGGGATGGCCGAACATCTGCCTACCGATGGAAAGCAGTGAATGAATTCCTTGTTTTGCTTTGCTTGAATGAGTGGCTTTTTCTATACTTATTAAATTGTTCTTATCTCAACCCTTGAGTTTTATGTTCCTCTCCGATTCTCCTCCCCATCCCTCTGGGTGAGGGGGAGTGAGTGAGCAGCTGCATGGTGCTTTGTTACCAGCTGGGGTTAAACCATGACAGTCACAAAAAGAGAGAAGGCCTGCAATGTATTTTTTCTCCCCCAAATTCTCTCTCTAAGTATTTTATGGTCTTATTCCCAGTAGTATTTCAGTCTTTTAATTTCATGCAGGAGAAAAATATGAAGAACAAAATCTATAGAGAGTTTTTCTGAGCTTGAAAAGCACTAAATGGAATTCCCATATTTGCACCTATAGCCACCGGACAGCCTATGAACAGTTTTCAGTTTGCTTTAATGTGGAGTGGCTGGAAGACAATGGGCATATTATGAGCAATCCAGACCAAGTAACTTTGTTGTAATAGCAGGCCGAGCAGGCCGAAGCTGTAACAAGCTGCAGCTGTTGTGAAGGACATATGCAAGGCCAAGGGAGACAAAGAAACTGTGTACTGGCAGAGAGATAAGAGAGTTGGACTATTAAGGAACTGCACGTGGGAAAGAGATAAAGGAGTGGACTGAAAAATAAGAAAATAGAATGTTGAAACAGAATGTAGGCGAGGAACATGGATACCACGCCGTGACCAATCACAGAGTGCAGGAGAGTGAATAGACAAGCAGCTTTAGCCTATTAGCAATCTAGAAGCAATGTGTGTGCTTTGTGCTAGTGTATAAATTGCTGTGTATCCCTTAATAAAGCGGCACTAACTTGATCACACTGGTCGTATAAGTTGTGTCTGAACCTTCCATGTCAACACTTTAAAGATTTATTGGTTCTTGGATCTGGTGACTGCTGTGTTTTCCTAACCTTTCCTTTCCCCTTCAAATTGTACGTGGTCAAAATACCTATAAAAAGCATGCATGATTTTGCCTGACTAGGTAAAACTGATTATTTGGTAGGATGGGGCTGAAATCACATTTGTGAAGACATTGAAGTCATAAAATTCAGAAGAAGAGGTGTCTTTGTCCAGGCAAAAAATTACATAAAGCTTGCAAATCCATGTTTTCCTTTTATCCCTACAAAACAGGATATAATTGAGAACATTTACACCAGCCCTGCATTTCCTGCTGGGCTTTGCAGAAATAATCTCAAATAATCTCAAATAACTGCAGAAGCCAAATTTTTGTAAGTCTGAAGTCCAAATGACTCTCTTAAAAATATTGGCTAAGCAGAAGGACAATGTTTGGAAAGATACTTGGATAGCACTGATATTTATTGTTCTGACTGGGACAACAATAGGCAAATTTGATTGTGTGTCTTTCTGCAGCATCCAGTCAGGAAGTATAGTCTTACAGGCCAGCACTGTGGCATCTTTTGGACAAACTGTCCTTTTGGGGCACTAATCATTTCTTCCGCATTCTAGATAAATTACATGTTTACCAGAGCTTCTAGGAAGAAACTATAAACAAAAAGTATCTATCTGGAGAATTTCAGTCTGAAATGATGGAAGGTAAAAAGAAAATCCAATTATAAGACATTAATTATGGTTTGTAAATCTCAGTATCCTTTGCTTTAATTTCCTGTATCCCACCGTTGTAAAAGCAAATGAGTGGAAAAGTGGAAAAGACAGTTTCTTATTTTTCCATTGGCTTCCTTCTGTATTATTTAAAGCTGCCTGTTTTTTATGTTTTGCCTCGAAAAACTGAAGCAAAACAATGCAATAGTACTTAACAGCTCTAACAAAATACACTAAATACATATATTAATGTTTTAGGTGTCCCTCAGTAGTTATAAACTGTCTTCAAAGGCTAGTAGCATGCCAAACCAACAAAAATGGTTATGAAAAAATTAACATGTACAGTAATGACAATATATCTGTGAACATTCTTGTTCATTTTGTCTGTGCTAATAATTTACATAATTTCTTTGCTCATATTGTTGGTGACATAATTTTGTTGAATTTTTAATGATCATTAAAAATATTATCTATTATAACATATTTTTAGACTGTCTTCATTATTTGACAGTTTTGACAGACATTGATTTGGTCAGCAACTGTAGCTAACCAGAAGGGGACAATGTGACAGTTTTATGTAACAAAAGGCACAGTGTTATGTCAACTGAACTAAATGTTGTACAAAGTGACAGGACAAAAACACCTTTCAAACTTTTTCTGCTTCATTTTTTCTACCATCAATACATAAGGCAATGCAGTAGGTGACACAAATCAACAGGATCGAGCAAAAGGTCAATCCCTGGTTCTATTGCTCTACTTGACTTCCTTCCACTAAAGTAACCAGCAATCATTTTTACGGTGAACAAAAAAAAAAAAATAAAAGTCAGCTTATAGCAGTCAGTCTACTTTAGGAGGAAATATATCCCTTACCATGATTCTTTAAATATTTTTCCTAGGTGGCTTTTTGGAAAAGAAATAGTCTCCCATCTCCTACATTATGCCTACAAACTACATTCTGTCAAGTCTTAAAAGCAAAAAGAGCTTTGCCTGTGGGATGCCTATAATTATTATACAGAGCAGCCTTGCGCCTGCTAACACAACCTACATGAGGACAATGGCTCCAGGCTATGAGTTGATAAAGTGCAACTTTTTGATTTTGCTCCTCTATAGCTCTAGCATTGTGCAGAGTCCACGAGTGACATCTTTGGCCTTCCTTTGAGCTGAGCAGATTGAATCTGTCATGCTGAGTTAAACAATGACTAGGGGATACAACCTTAGCAGGGCCTGTCATTTTTTTCCTACTAATTCAATCTACATTTAATCAATGAAAGTAATTTCTTGCTTAAGTCTCTTATCCAATGGATCTAGAGGATCCTAAAGTAGTGCACCTCTACCCTGACCTTCTCCCCTTTTTGAACTTGTACAAGTATATCAAGAATGGAATTAGTGAAAATTGCACATTGCAAAGTTGTCACACTGCTCATTATGTATTTAGTCTCCTCTGTTTATATCTAGCTGAGTGTCATTCTAGAATTCAGCTTTCCCACAGATTCAATGAAAAATAAATTAGCTAGAGCTATACCTCCCAATGGCAACAGCAGCACAATGTTAAGAATTATAATGCACCCTCTTACAGGAGCATACATATGTGTTCAGTAGTTGTCCACATGTATGTCTTGTATGTTAAGGTACTAATGTAAGGATATTCCTTCCTATGTACAGGCTATCACTGTTATTGAAAGTAGCCAGTAATGACTTATGCAAGTTCAAGGACTTTATTGATCAGTTTAGCTGATCTTAATCAAAATCTGTCTTCCTTTCCACTCGTAATTAAATAAGTCTAAGAGAGCCTGACATCAGGTCTTTGACTTTTTATTGGTTCTCAGCAAGTGCTGTGCTCAGCACTTCAGTAGCCAGAAGTTGCCAGACAGGAAGTCAAAAAACTCGAGGAAAATTTGGAAAAAAACCATCTAAATCTATAAAAAAAATTTAAAGGTATAAAGGAGAAGCAAGAGCTTGAATACAGCTTTTCATGTTTTCTTTTTAATAAATAGTACCTTTTGAACGGTCTAGAAGAGGGAAATCAGTACTTGTCTGATCATAAATATGAGTGGAAAAAAAGCTGTGTTTTCAAATTATATTAAATATCTTAATCTGTTTTTGCATTCAGATTTTGCCCAGTTAATCTGGAGTAAAACAATCCAACAAAGGAATAATCTATAATTTTTCAGGCAATATGCACAGTGTCTATATAAAAATATATAAAATTTGTGTTTTATGTGTTTACATACAAAGATATCTCCAATAACTGAATGTGCTTTTCTAAAGGCATGAACAGAAATTGAAAACACGCTTTCTACCTGGTTATTCCCTTTGAGAATTTCTTTGGTTCACTGCAAAGAGATGATACCAGAACAGTCTTCATAGAACCTTGGTAGTATTACAGACCTGCCTTATTTTGGGTTTCAAGGAATTTTGATTTATTCCTGTTTATTTATGTTAAAAGCAAAGGTATAGGAAGAGCCTCTTTCAGAACTGCAAAGCCGAACGACTGACAGCAAGGCAAAACCAGTTTCCCCAAATAATGCTAAACCCCAATCAGTACAGCAGGACTGTTTCCACATCATGCCAAAGTAAGAGACAAATAGATAAAAGTGTCATTTTCTGACCATATTAAGACCTAGCTGATCTACTCAGAGCATTGGCACCACCACCCACATGAGCCAAAGTGTAAGGAAGGACTTCTGCAGTGTTAAGGATATTAATTCTTTGTCAGAGGAAGCTCAGTCTCACAAATTTGCAAGCTCTCTCAACAGGACTGTGTGTTGGAGGAGTGCATACAGTAATAGCTCACAGTCCTAATGCAAGCTATCTCTGCTTGACTTGCAAGCATACAGTCAGGCCATAATAGTATTAGTAATAATATATGACAGAAAAAATAATATGATTCTGTTCCAAGACAAATGAAAGTGTTGTATCACGGAGGCTTGAAAACAAAGAGTTACTTTTATTTTGGAAAGCAGTACACGTATAGCATCATATCACCACATTCAGTTTACCAGTTAACAGCGTTGCAGGTATTTTACATTCATAAGCCACAGGATGCCCAAAAAATGCAAGATAAAAGGAAATTGAAGAAAACCAATAATGATTAATTAGTTCTATTTCTTAAAATCTAAGAGTAGTAATGTACATACATGTGGTTCAATCACCATATGAATAGCTTAGCATAGCATGAAAACCACCTAGAACTAGCAAAGCTTTTTTTAAAAGTCCTTCCACTCACGAGCAGACTCAGATCATCCAATTTGGATAGTTTTCTGTCATTTAGCCAATGCATTTTTGGAAATAGGATTGCTCTGCAAATTTTTCTTACCCTGTTAAATAATAAGATCTTATTTTTCTCTAAATTATTTGTCATTTTAAATGGCTTTTTCAAAATGTCCATACACATTTATACAAGCAACGTAAACATTTACATCTTGGCATCAACTTTGATCGTTCAGATTTAACCACTTTTTTTTTTCATATTGCCAACTTTTGATGGAAAAAAGTGACTAGGTTATTAACTTTGCCTTAGCTTAATTCCATACTATATTCTCCATGGTCCCCTTCAGTTTTAAAAGCTCTGAACCCCAACAGATGAAGGATGCCACTACCCACCTTCACTAGGCTGTTAAGACATACAAACATTTCTATCCTTGCACATCTACAGGGCTAATTTGATAAGTGTCCTAAGAACAGCCACCATTAATTTTCACTATGCATGCACCTGTTATCGCTTACCTCACTAACCCCTCTATTGACCTCTTTATGTTTTCTGACTCCCCCCCAATATCTCTGGCTTGTTACTCACATTGGAGTTCTGTAAGACAACTCCATTGCTTTGTGAAACTAAAGTGCTTCCATCAAGGGTAGAAAACTTTTCATCTGCATAGATATCATCACAGTGAGCAATAATCAGGCAGCAGACCCTCAGCACATTCACAGATGTCATCTTCTAGTTGGAAGAAACATAATTTTGCTCTTAGAAGTTTTTACAGGAGAGAAAAGTGTTAAAACTCCCAGACTGACTTAGCTGGTATATTAGTTATAATTACATACATATGTAAATATAAACATTTTATTCTATGATTAGTGTCCAACATGGGTGGAATGACCTATTTTCTAGAGATGCCCATTCCTCACCATCTGCTAAAGGCAGAATCAACAAAACTGTTAGATTAATGAAGCTAGATAAGGTAAATCTCAGTGATGAATTTTCTTCATTAAGAAACTATATTTGTTTTCCTAGCAATATAATACAAAACAGAAAGCTTATTTTCATAGCAGGATAACATTTTTAAGAAGAAGAATTTTTAAAAGGGAAGAAACATCCTTTACTAAGTCTGAAAAATGTTTCACATTATTAAGCTACTGTAGTTACAACATTAAATCAAAGCACCAAAACACCAAAAAGGTTAGTTTTGAAGTGGTAATGTTAAACATAAAAAAATAATAATCTGATCCTATCATATATCTCCAGATGGACCCTGCAAACTGTAAAAAAAGTCCATGTAAAAAAATTAAAATATGTTAATTTACAAATTTAGAAAAAAAAAAAAGATAGAAAACTATATAGAACTGTCAGCTCAGGAAGAAAACAAATGAAATCAGGCATAGTATTTGTTGAAAAAAGCCTAATGTGCAAAAAGCTAAATACTCTATAAGAAACACTATTTGAATATAGTGGCTAAAGTGCTATATAGCTCAAAAGAAAGAGACTAGATTCCCTATGAAAAAGAATTATCTATTACTTTTTTTGCCCTTATTCTGATAAACATAAAGCCAAAAAAAAAAATATCTTTAAGACTTCACATTTTAATATAAAGGCATAAGCTCTCTTTACAGTTCTACTTACTGCTTGTAGCAGTTTTATTAAATTACTACAATAATCACCTGAGACCCTTTAAGTGTTAGCTTGACCTGCTTCTCAAGTATCTAAACAAATGCAGCTGAAATGAAAACAGATGGAAGGTGTAAATGAGAAGATTCAATTAATATTTTTTCTCCTTCTCATATGAGTTTTTAAAAGAAACTCCCCCAGGATTGAAAGTGATCCCTTAATTTAAAAAATATCTTTTTCATCTATTCAGAATAAAATTTTTTAATGTCATTGTAAGCCCTTTGGTTTCAGCCTAGGAAACAGGGCTCACAGGTTCATGATATGACTAAAAATCAATGAAAAGCTGAATCAAGTGTGCAGTTACTAACTAAATCAAATGGGAGAGCCTTAAGCATATTTAAGTTAGCTAAACAGCAGAAGATCATTTGTACAAGAATTTGCTGTAAAATTAGAAATTAATGTAATGTTTACATTATCAAATATAATAAAAATCAAACTTTTGTGTATTAAGATGGTCATAGATATAATAGACTCATTTGATGTTTGGTATAGCTCTGCTTTCAGTGAAACTACGCTAGAGGATTAGTACCACTGATATTTCAGATAGGATCACTGCAGCAGAGAGATATATAAATAACCTAGTAATAATTAAATATTATTCTAATGAGATTATGGCACCTTAATTTAAATGCAGATACTGCCTAAGCTTCTGCTTTATTATTGCTGCTGGGTTAGGCTCGTTTGCATTGTAACATTCTTTTGAATAACTGCAGGCTTTTAAGAGGGTTTTATAACCAAGTTACCTAACAAGTAGATTTGTAAATGATACCTTGCAGGTAGCTTCAAAATAACATAATTATATTATATTACAATACATTCTATTAACACTATCCAAGTCTGTGAAGAAAATCATCAAAAGAAAAAGAAAAGAAAAGGAATTGCACCAAAGCCCACATTTATCACACCTACATTTAGGATCTGAAGTGGCAAAGTTGGAACCTCAAATTAAAGTAGAAATCCAAGTTCATTTTTTAGTCACTTAGACATTTTCAGAGGGTTTCATTCTCCTAAGATCTTAGTATTTTCCCTACTTTGTATTACAGAAGTCTATGCACCTTCATAGCCTATCAAATAGACTTCTGAATTTTTCAAGGCAGTATATTATCTGCCCTACATACCTTCAATAGTAATAAAAGTAGATGGCTATTTCTTCTGTCTTCATAATTGGTTACGAGTTACTTGTTTTTTTCAATATAAAGCATAGCTTGTGATAAGCACATGCTCAAACCCTGTTGAATCAAAGAATAATGAATCAAATAATATAGATAACCTATGTAACACTGCAGTACTCAACACAGGGTTGAGGGTACCATGTGGTCCTGGGGGCTTGAACTACAGCTGAGAATGGTCAAGCCCTGGATTTCTGAATTTTTTCCATGAGTAGGAAGAGCCACTAGGAAAAAATACATAGTGGGTGAGGAGGTGGCAGTTACTTCTGGAGTTTTTAGAGTTGGGAGGAGGCTGGTTTTATGGGAGCTTTTAGACAGTTGCAGTGTCATGGTTTAACCCCAGCCAGCAACCAAGCACCACGCAGCCGCTTGCTCACTCCCCCTCACCCAGAGGGACTGAGAGGAGAATCGGAAAGGAATGTAAAACTCAAGGGTTGAGATAAGAACAATTTAATAGGTAAAGCAAAAGCCACACATGCAAGAAAAGCAAAACAAGAAATTCATTCACTACTTTCCATCAGCAGGCAGGTGTTCAGCCATCCCCAGGAAAGCAGGGCTAGATCACACGTAACAGTTACTCAGGAAGACAAACGCCATAATGCCAAATGTCCCCACCTTCCTTCTTCCCCCAGTTTATATACTCAGCATGACGTCATATGGTATGGAATACCTCTTTGGCTGGTACAGGTCAGCTGTCCTGGCTGTGTCCCCTCCCAATTTCCTGTGCCCCTCCAGACCTCTCCCTGGCAGGGCCCAAGAAACTGGAAAGTCCTTGACTTATATAAACATTACCCTGCAACAACTAAAAACATCAGTGTGTTATCAACACTTCTCACATCAAATCCAAAGCACAGCACTGCACCAGCTACTAAGAAGAAAATTAACTCTATCCCAGCTGAAACCAGGACGCACAGCAACTGTGCAAGTGCTTTGGACCTTCTTTCTGCTCTGAGGACACCACATTGCTCTTTGATTCTGCTAGTGGTCCAGACTGCAGAAAAGTATCTCCTTTTGCATGCGGGGGGGTGGGGGTGGGGTGGGGAGGGTGGGGGGGTGGGTTGCAGCTGAATCCCCTGATGTTTGCTGCCTAAGCCAAGCCAGTGAGATTTATTTTCTTGGAGTTCGTTCCCCCCCCAAACATCAAAGACAAGATATCCATGATGAAATTTCAGTGTCAGGTGTTTATGTCTTGCATTTCTTACATTGGAGGCATTTACCATAAGAAAATTTTATCTAGGGGACTATTAATCAGGTATGTAAATTCTGCTCCTGTTGCCTCTGAGTCAATTTGTATAAAGCAATTAAACATTCAGCAACTCAAAGAAACCATGAGAACATCTGTTCCTTGTGCCTAGGTACATATCTGGGGCACCCAGATAAAGGTGCTAAATAGTTGAGGATTTTCTATGAAGTGAAACATCTAACCTGGGAGAGATTAAGAGACCTGTCTCAGAATATACATCAGATAAGGCAGATCTTCAGGAACAGGCCCACCTCAAAATATCCTATAGTTAAATTTTGAGGATGAAAGGGCAATAACTCACTTTAAAACCCAAATACAAATCAGTCAATGGAAGAGAAATGAAGCCAGACTTTTACTTCTGAAGTAATGCATTGGATGAAAATAGAAATTGTCTCCATCTTACTGCTTTCTGTGATGATTGATCCAATAAACTTGTTCTAGATCAGTTTCTGGACTGAGTTTGAGAACTCAGTAAATAGATGGATGGGTACCTATTTCAAGAATCTTCTCAGAATTTAAGTGACAAGCTGCCTAATAGCATCAGAACTCAAATGTTTGCACACATTCCCAGGACAAGTATTTGAGCTGAGTAAGAAACTTTACTGGCAAAATCTTAGATGTTTTGGGAATTTATATGTTGTCAGACTTAGATGGCAGTTGAAGGTCCCAAATAGAACAAAAAGATTCAAATTTTGCAGGTCCTTCTCTGATGCTGTACCTGCTCAGTTTATAATTACAATAAAGATTGGATTGGTTTTTTTTCCCAGACACTATTATTGCAAATTCAAGCTGGTGTCTGAAAGTAAAGCTGAGCACTTTCCATTTAGTGCCTCTTCATAGAATCACAGAATGGTTTCAGTTGGATGGGACCTTAAAGATCATCTAGTACCAATCCCCTGCCATGGGCAGGAATACCTTCCACTAGAACAGGTTGCTCAAAGCCTCATCCAACCTGGCCTTGAACACTTCCAGGGAGGGGGCATCCACAACTTCTCTGGGCAACCTGTTCCAGTGCCTCACCATCCTCACAGTAAAGAATTGCTTCCTAATATCTAATCTAAATCTACCCTCTTTTAGATTAAAACCATTACCCCTTCTCCTATTGCTACATGCCCTTGTAAAAAGTCCCTCTCCAGCTTTCTTGCAGGCTCCCTTTAGGTACTGAAAGGCTGATATAAGGTCTCCCTGGAACCTTCTTTTCTCCAGGCTGAACCACCCCAACTCTCTCAGCCTTTCTTCATAAGAGGTGCTCCAGCTCTCTGATCATCTTTGTGTCCTTCCTCTGGACTCATTCGAAGAAGTCTATGTCCTTATGTTGGGGGCTCCAGAGCTGAACCTAGTACTCCAGGTGGGGTCTCACAAGAGCGGAGTAGAGGGAGAGAATCACCTCCCTCAACCGGCTGGCCATGCTTCTTTTGATGCAGCCCAGGATTCAGTTGGCTTTCTGGGCTGAAAGTGCACATTGTTGGGCCATGTTGACCTTTCTGTACACCAGCACCTCCAAGTCCTTCTCCTCAGGGCTGCTATCAATCTATTCTCCATCCAGACCATGTTGATACTGGGGGTTGCCCTGACACAGGTGCAGGACCTTACACTTGGCCTTGTTGAGCTTCATGAGGTTCGTTTGGGCCTACCTCTGAAGCCTGTCAAGGTCCCTCTGGATGGCATCCCTTCCCCCCAGCATGCCAACCGCACCACACAGCTTGGTGTCATCAGCAAACTTGCTGAGGGTTCACTCAATCCTACTGTCCACGTTGCTACAAAGATGTTGAACTGCACTGATCCCAGTACAGACCCATGAGGAATGCCACTCGTCATTGATATCCATTTGGACATTGAGCCATTGACCGCAACTCTGAGTGCATCCATCCAGCCAATTACTTATCCACCAAGTGGTCCACCCATCAAACTCATGTCTCTCCAGTTTAAAGACAAGGATGTCATGTGGGACAGTGTCAAATGCTTTGCACAAGTCCAGGTAGATGACATCAGTTGCTCTTCCCTGATCCATCAACACTGTAACCTCGTTGTAGAAGGCCACCAAATTTGTCAGGCATGACTTGCTCTTAGTGAAGCCATGTTGGCTGTCACCAATCACCTCCTTATTTTCCATGTGCCTTAAAATAGTTTCCAGTAGGATCTGCTCCATGATCTTGCCAGACACCAAGGTGAGACTGACCGGCCTGTAGCTCCCTAGGTCTTCCTTATTTCCCTTTTTAAAAATGGGGGTTATGTTTCAACTTTTCCAGTCCATGGGAATTTCACCAGACTGCCACAACTTCTCAAATATGATGGATAGTGGCTTAGCCACTTCATCCACCAGTTCCCTCAGGACCTGTAGATGCATCTCATCAGGTCCCATGGACTTGTGCACCTTCAGGATCCTTAGATTCTCCTTCTCATACAGTGGGTGGTTCTTCACTCTTCTAGTTCCTTCCTGTCCTGGTTTCAGCTGGGATGGAGTTAATTATCTTCTTAGGAGCTGGTACAGTGCTGTGTTTTGGCTTTGATGTGAGAACAATGTTGATAACACACTGATGGTTTTAGTTGTTACTGGGTAATGTTTATACTAAGTCAAGGACTTTTCAATTTCTCAGGCCTTGCTAGCTAGAAGGCTGGAGGGGCACAAGGAATTGGGAGAGGACACAGCTGAGACAGATGACCCAAACTAGCCAAAGAGGTATCCCATACCATGGGACATCATGCTTGCTATATATATACCTGGGGGGTTAGCCAAGGCAGGCAGATCATTGCTCAGGGTGGTGAGCAGTTGCATTGTGTATCATGTGTTTCTTTCTTCCTTTCCCTCTGGATTTTATTCTTTCCCTCCCCCTTTTCATTATAACTGTTATTGTCATCATTGTTATTATTGTTCTTTCATTTTTATTCTATTCCAATCATTAAATTGTTCTTATCTCAACCCTCAAGTTTTACAATCTTTTCCAACTCTCCTCCCCATCCCTCTGGGTGAGGGTGTTACCGATTTGTTAATAAGTTAAGATTGATTGATTTTATTTGATTAATTAATTGATTTTATAAAATCATTTAATAGAATTAAAATGTAGAAGGATAAGGGAAAAATTTTTTATAGGAAACTTGCAGCTACGCAGTAAGAGTTGTTTTGGAATCTTTTGTACGTCTTGTACCAAGGCTAGAAGATGGGCCTGGAACTATTGTAATAACTCTAGGGTTGAAAGGTTCCATTGTATTTAACCAGTCTTCTGTACGCAGAGGTGTATTGAAATGTCAGAATATGAGATTAATGGGAACTGGGGAGAGTCGACTGGAACAGCTTGTAGGTACCTGCCAAGAAACCGTGAACTTTAGTAAAAGGTAATTCCGGCAGGGGGAGATCGCGACCACCGACTCATATACCACCTACCCAAATCGTACCCCAGACCCATTTCTAGACCTTTCTAAGCTCTACTGCGCAGAATCGGATATAGGAGGAGAATATGTTAATGATTTACGGGAAATATCATGGTTATGCATGAATACTTAATGAATATGCATGAATAAGTTCTATATATGGAATCTGATTTTGGGACCTGGTGTGCGTTGATCATGACAGGACTCGCTCACGCACCCGGCCGTCAATAAAGAAGTGTCTGCTTATCTACATCACATTGGTGTCGATAAGTTCTTCATTCCGAGATTTCGGTAACAGTTTTGGCGACCCAGATGGGACCTCGCTGAAGGAGACCGGAGGAGTCGGGGACCTGATTGGTTCCAGCCGGCACTGAGGATTTCTCGGGGATACCCATCAATCCCTGATCCATAAGGCTCTTTGCGACGTTCCCTGGATTTTTGGGTAAGACACTTCTTTTTTTTAATTGTAGTAAGTAAGTGCACTAGAGGAAGTGGGTAGGAGTCCCACTATAATAAGTGTATGGTAAGGAGTGGGATGGAGTCCCACCAGTGGGTTGGAGTCCCACTGAGTAAGTCTACCTGTCAGACGCGGTGAAAGAGCTGTGCAGGGTAGGACTAGGAGTCTGCCCGTAAGACATAAGCGAAAGCTATTGCAGGGTTGGACAAAAGTGTAGACAAGAGAAACTATGTGCTATAGTGTTCTCTAAGGTAGTGCCTCTAACACGAAGTTAGAAGTTTTTTGGTGTTCTTTGTTGTCTTGTGAGTTTGTGTATTAAGAAGAAAAATAAGAGGTATAATATTGTGTTATATGTTTATTTAAAGTAACTGTGGGAAAGTGTGAGTGTGGCTGTAAGGGTGAGACGTGTAATTGAGAACGAAAGCGAGTGTGGAGTGTGGATCCGCGGATCGGAGTGACAGAGTTGAATGATTGTGTATTGTACTGTGAGTAATTACACCATGGCAACTAAGTTAACTCGGTTGTTTAAAAGTAAAAGCATGGGTAATCTTGCTGTAAATGACAAAATCCCGAAAAATTCTTTGTTGGGATGTTTATTGGCACATTGGGGAAATTTACAGGATGATCTGCAAAAGAGCCAGATGATTGAGTATTGTAATAATTTGAGTATTGTAATAATTGGTGGCCTTTGTATATATTGGATGATCAGGAAAAGTGGCCCACGAATGGGACACTGAATTATAACACTATTTTGCAGTTAATGCTGTATTGTAAAAGAGAAGGGAAATGGAATGAAATGCCATATGTGGATTTGTTCTTTTACTTGAGACAAAGAAAGGATTGGCAGGATGAATGTAAGCTAACTATTAGAGATAATTTGGTAATAGCTATAACTTCTGATAATAAGAAAGTGGAAAAAAATGTTGTTTAAATTGTGAGGTTGGGAGTGGATACAGGAGCAACATTTTTTTATTAAATACCTGTAAAGGAAAAACTGGAACAAAAACAGGCCATTCCTGCAACCCCTGGATTTGAAATTTGGAAATAAGATAATTACATATGAATTTTTGTATGTACCAGAATGTCCGATACCCTTCTTAGGAAGAGATTTGTTATCCAAATTAAATGCACAGATTGTTTTTGACGAAGGAGAACTTTTCTTGAAAATACCTGAGTCAAAAACGGGAGAAATCCTGATGATACAAGAAAAGGTAAAGGAACAAGAAATTCCACCGGAGGTGGATTTGGCAGTGATCCCTACTGTATGGGAAACAAATATTCCTGGTAAATTGAAACTAGCAGAACCTGTTAAAATAGATTTGAAGGAAGGCGCAGGATCAGTGAGAATTAAACAATATCCAATCAAACCAGAAGTGAGACAGGAATTGAAGAAATTGATTGATAAATTTTTGGAGTATAAAATTTTGGAAGAATGTGAATCTGAGTATAATACTCCTATTTTACCAGTCAGAAAACCTTCGGGTGAATATAGACTGGTACAAGACTTGAGAGCAGTAAATCAAATAGTTAAGGATATTTATCCTGTAGTAGCAAACCCTTATATATTGTTATCAGCATTGAGGGAGAATTATCAGTGGTTTACAGTGCTTGATTTAAAGGATGCTTTCTTTTGTATACCTTTGGAAAAGGAAACCAGAAAACTGTTTGCTTTTGAATGGGAAAATCCTCAAACCAGGCAAAAGATGCAGCTGACATGGACTAGATTACCCCAAGGATTTAAAAACAGTCCAACTATTTTTGGAAATCAATTAGCAAAGGAATTTGAAATCTGGAAACAGGCCAAACCAAGATCTGGACATTTATTTTTACAATATGTGGATCATATACTGATTGCTATAGAAGAAAGATTTATTTGTATACAGGTGACTATTGACCTCTTGAATTTCCTGGGACTAAATGGGTATAAGGTATCCAGGAAGAAAGCCCAAATAGCCTGCCAGACTGTGATATAGCTCGGCTTTGAGATTTAAAAGGACAACGACAATTAGGAAAAAATCTCAAAGAAGCTATTTGTGGTATACCTGAGCCGAGAAATGTTCATGAACTCAGAGCATTTTTGAGAATGACTGGGTGGTGTCGCCTTTGGATCATGAACTATGGGCTAATAGCTAAACCGCTGTACGAGGCCCAAAAGAACTCTCCCTTTGTATGGGGCCCACAACAACAAAAGGCTTTTGTAGAGTTGAAACGTGCCTTAATGTCTGCACCTGCCTTGGGACTGCCGGATCTAACCAAAGATTTCCAGCTGTTTGTACATGAAAGACAACACCTTGCACTGGGCGTGTTAACCCAGAGGATAGGAAGCTGGAAACGACCAGTCGGATATTTCTCTAAACAACTGGACACAGTGAGTAAAGGGTGGCCAAACTGCCTTCGAGCAGTGGCCGCAATAGTGATGCTCATACAAGAAGCTCGGAAATTGACTTTGGGAAGAACAATAACAGTCTATGTTCCACACATGGTGATAACTGTCCTAGAACAGAAAGGGGGACATTGGCTGTCCCCCAGCCGAATGATGAAATAGCAGGTGGTATTGACTGAACAAGATGATGTGATTCTAAAGACAACTAACCTGGTAAATCCTGCAGTGTTTTTAAGTTCCATACAGGAAGAAGGACGACTGGAACATGATTGCTTGGCTACCATCGAGTATGTTTATTCCAGTCGTGAAGATCTGAAGGATGTGCCATTGGAGCGACCAGATTGGGAACTGTATACTGATGGAAGCAGCTTTATGGAACAAGGAGTCCGATACGCCGGATATGCGGTAACAACAGAGACTACAGTTATAGAAGCAGGAGCATTGGCGAGTACCACATCAGCCCAAAAGGCAGAACTCATCGCTTTAATTCGAGCCTTAGAAATAAGCAAAGACAAGAGAGTAAATATCTGGACTGATTCAAAATATGCCTTTGGGGGAGTGCATGTCCATGGAGCTTTGTGGAAAGAGAGGGGGTTATTGTCCTCTCAAGGATTAAGCATTAAGCATCGAACAGAAATTTTTACAATTATTGCAAGCAGTTCAAAAGCCAGATCAAGTAGCAATCATGCACTGTAAGGCACACCAGATTGGGAATACAAAAATAATACCTGGGAATAATTTAGCTGATAGAACATCAAAATAAAAAAAAAATTTAAAAAAAGTAGCAAAGAAACAAGCATTGCAAATGGCAATAATTCCTTCTAAAACAGTAACCCTTCCTAGGGAAAAACCGAGATATTCAGAGGAAGATGACAAATTGGGTCAGTTATTAAATGCTAAGAAAAACTTAGCTGGATGGTGGATAACTCCTAACGGACAAGTAGTAATTCCACCTCTTTTGATGAGAGAGATAATTCAAATGAGACACCAAGAATGTCACTGGGGGGCAGAAGCCTTAGTAACATCTTTACGAAAGCAAGTAATATCAGTTAAGATGTTAGGAATAGCTAAAATGGTAACTGCAAAGTGTGAAGTATGTTTGAAAAAATAATCCAGTGATTAAGAAAAAGGTTCAAATGGGTAGGCTGAAGTCTGGTACAGAACCTGGAGATTATTGGCAAGTAGATTTTTCAGAGTTGCCTAGATACAATGGGTACCGGTACATCCTGGTAGGGGTTGATACTTTTACAGGATGGCCAGAAGCCCTTCCCTGTCGCACCACACAAGCAAAAAGAGGTTGTGAAGTGGTTATTACAAGAAATAATTCCAAGATTTGGAGTTCCTATTGGAAATCCTCTGTAGAGGTCCACACTTTGTTGCTGAAGTAGTCCAAAGTGTTAGCAAAGTATTGGGTATTAATTGGGATTTGCATGCGTCTTGGAGACCACAATTTAGTGGAAAACTGGAGATGATGAATCAAACTTTGAAACGACAAATAAGTAAAATTTGTCAAGAAACCAGTCTAAAGTGGCCTCAGGCACTTTCATTGGCATTATTATGAATCAGGGTACAGCCAAAGAGTGGAACCTCAGTCAGTCCTTATGAATTATTATATGGAAAACCATATGAGTCTCTAGAACCAAATCTAAACATACATGTAAAAGGAAAATGGCTGTGATTTGGAGTGTAGTAATTTGAAATAGACCTTTACCCCTGGAAAATTCAGTGCATGATTTCCAACCAGGAGACTATGTCTATGTGAAGACTTGGACCTCCGAACCTTTGCAGGAGCACTGGAGAGGACCCTTCCAGATACTGCTAACCACTTTTACAGCTATCAAAATTGCAGAATCGGATGCTTGGATACACTATACTCGAGTGAAGAAAGCACCGTGAAGAAAGCATCTACTCCGTGGAAGACTGTGAAACGTAACTCAGAGACTTAAAAATTGACTTTGAAACATGTTTAATTTTGCATATCAGGTTATGATTGGTTTTTGGATTTTCTTTTGGTTGGTAGTGTTGGTGGGATCATGGGCTGACTTGGTGGACAGGAACAAAAGACAAATAGAAACAGAACAAGTGATTGACATTCCCAAACAAATGGCTGAGGAAAATTTGATGGTAGGATTGATTAAAGAATTTGCCAATTTACAAAACATCACGCAGATCACTGCTTGTTTGCCAATACCGAAGGCAGTAGGTGAATCTATTCCATGGGGAATTTTAACTATGAATTTGACTAACCTGGAACATAAAAATGAAACCAATTATTGTGAACAGAGGCCAGTGACTCAATGGTATGAGCAAGTGAAAGTCACTAGAAAACAGTGGAAAACTCCAGGTAGTCTGGCGGATTGTGAAAAATTGTTAAATTATGTTTTTACCAAAATAGGGAGATTTAAGACTGTGGGATGGTGTTCTTATGATGAACAATTTAAAATCAACGTGAGCAAAAGTGTTATGGAATGGAAGTGTAACAAAACTGGCCAGAGCACCCAGTTAGTAGACCAGTGGGACTCTATATGGTCTATGTCCATATTTTCCCATTTTCAGTATATAGCAAGAATTTCTTGGTGTTTTACCTGGGATGGAAAGGTTTTTTCAGTATTACCCTGGGTAGATGATAGGTCAACTACATCGGGAGAGAAGGAAAATAAAATAGTGCCATGGTGGAAATGTGAAAAAGCGTATGATCGTAGTAATGCAGACTTAGTAATTCAAAGAATTCCTCCGTTGGCTGCTGCTTTGAAATATGGTTGTTTTTGTCGAGGTCTTAAGAATACTCTCAATTTAACCAGCGCCTTTACAGTCAGAAGAGGAACTTTGTTTAGTTGTAGAAAATCTACTATTCGAAGTCCAGGACATTTAGTTTGGGCATTAAGTGATGGAACCTGGACAACACATTTACCATTAGATGGTAAGGTGAAACAAATTACTTTAGGCATGCCAACATTGTGTCCAATTTGAAAGAAATCACCATTTAAAGGATCCTTAGAGAATTTAGAATTGAAACAAATAAAGAGATCAGGGATAAATGATGATATTTGGAATGAACCATCTACAGGAGTGAAAATTGGCTGGGCACTGGAATCACTTTTAAATCCTATAGCTTCATATAGAAACAGAGCATGGCTCTATCATTTAACTGGTCAAGTGGAAAAATTGGCAAACGTTACCAAGAAGGGGTTTAAGGAATTGAATATACAACTACAGGCAACTTCCAGAATGACTTTACAAAATAGAATGGCGCTAGATATGCTCCTACTTAAAGAACATGGAGTGTGTGGATATCTCAAGGATAAACTGGACCACTGTTGCATCCACATTCCAAATGTCACTCAGGATGTGGAACATGATCTAGACCTATTGGGAAAAATTGAAAAAGAAACTGAAACAGTTCAAAAGGATATGTCAAAAGATTGGCTTGGGAAAATTTTTAACAAACTGGGATGGAATTTGAGCTCTTGGATACAATCTATAATTAAGACTTTGTATCTGTTACTAGTTGTCTTTTTGATGAGCATGCTAGTATATGCATGTCTGAAGAAACAGTTTACCAATAGAATTGCAGTGAGTCGTATGATTATGAGAGAAGTACCAACTATTTCACCAAGACATGATCCATTACCCAAATATGTTGAAACAAAAGATATATGAATAATGTGAAAGTATTGAAATAATGATTTTCAACACTTTCAAAGGGGGGAAATGTTACCGATTAGTTAATAAGTTAAAATTGATTGATTTTATTTGATTAATTAATTGATTTTATAAAATCATTTAATAGAATTAAAATGTAGAAGGATAAGGGAAAAAATCTTTATAGGAAACTTGCAGCTACGCAGTAAGAGTTGTTTTGGAATCTTTTGTACGTCTTGTACCAAGGCTAGAAGAAGGGCCTGGAACTATTGTAATAACTCTAGGGTTGAAAGGTTCCATTGTATTTAACCAGTCTTCTGTACGCAGAGGTGTATTGAAATGTCAGAATATGAGATTAAAGGGAACTGGGGAGAGTCGACTGGAACAGCTTGTAGGTACCTGCCAAGAAACTGTGAACTTTAGTAAAAGGTAATTCCGGCAGGGGGAGATCGCGACCACCGACTCATATACCACCTACCCAAATCGTACCCCAGACCCATTTCTAGACCTTTCTAAGCTCTACTGCGCATAATCGGATATAGGAGGAGAATATGTTAATGATTTACGGGAAATATCATGGTTATGCATGAATACTTAATGAATATGTATGAATAAGTTCTATATATGGAATCTGATTTTGGGACCTGGTGTGCGTTGATCGTGAGAGGACTCGCTCACGCACCCGGCCGTCAATAAAGAAGTGTCTGCTTATCTACATCACATTGGTGTCGATAAGTTCTTCATTCCGAGATTTCGGTAACAAGGGGGAAATGAGTGAGTGGCTGTGTGGTACTTAATTACCAGCTAGGGTTAAACCACGATGCTTCCTTTGCCTTCTGCGACTTGGGTGGTGTTGCTGGAGCCCTTGCCAGCAAATCTGAGGCAAAAAAGTCAATGAGTACCTCAGCCTTCTCTTAACCATGTACCTTCAGTATTTATATATTGTATGTGCAGTACTCTTCACCATGGTGTAATTTATTATTGTATGTTGGGCGTCATCTTATATTTGAGATGTTAGAAGCCCTTAAATACAAGAAAAAAAATAATACAAACATGTTGTTGGGAGAGGGGTCCGCCGGAGTCAAGAAATTACTCAATATGAGTTATGCGTCTTGCTCATCTTTATTGGCTTCTTACACTTCTTATATAGCCTCAATACACAAGCACGTTCCCAAAGCAAACATATAATTGGTTATTAGCCCCTAAGCGCGCGCTGTTCTCACACCACTAATTATCATGATTAGAACAAGCATTCTATCCATGCAGCTATTTGCGTTAGCTATGTTTTAGCCTTGTGGTTTGTTACTCCCTTTATTCCCATTCCGCTCCCTATCTCCCTTGGCCTTGCACCTGTCTTCCCTAACAGCTGCAGCTTGTTACAGCCATGGCCTGTTAGTACAACAAAGTTACTTGGTCTCAGGATTCAAGAATAGATCAAGGCCACTTTCTTGTTAACTTCAGCACAATTCTAATTCCAGGCCTATTCTTATTCCAGGCCTGGATTGTGCAGATCTTTAGGGATTCTATGGCCACGCTTCTGCAGCCATTCCTCTACAATTCCCCCTTTTTTCTTTTGCACAAGCCAGGCCTGACTGGTTATGTTAAAAACTACTCTCTTTAAACAAGAAAAAGCACAGCTAAAAACTACAAGCATTACAATAATGATTATTACAAAGCGTATTCCTTCCATCAATAACGTCTTTAACCAACCTCTTATCCCCAGTCCTCTCAACCATTCATCAAAGGGATTATCATCCACAAGAATATGCTTCATGTTTCCCTGAAGTTGTGACAACTTCCTGTGCATCAATATGGAATGATCAGAAGGGTTCATACAACACATCCCTTCAAAATCCTCACAACCGTGTCCATGTGCTAACAACAAAAAATCTATTGCAGCTCTAGTTTTTAATGTAGCATGCCTAACACTATCTCCATCAAGCAATAAGGAACTTAGAATCTGCGATGTAAGATTAAATTGTTTCTCTCCCCAGCACGCTAACCTTCATATATTCTTAGCATTTAATGCAGCCATTGCTCCTGGCATAAATATCGAGGCTAAGACATTTGTTGTTACAGACTGCAGATCGACTCGGTCATTACATGTCTCATCAAAGGTGCGCGGTGCCCTCCGTGATCTATGAGATTGTTGAGCCATTTTCAATAAGTCTTTCATATGTGGAGCAAACAAAGTCAAACACCCTAAATAACATGGTCCACCGACAGGATACAACGGAATCCCTGGCCATGCTCTGTCCCCACATATCAAAAAGACTCCCGGTGGACACTGATAACCCCCTGATACATCTATATGGAAACCCCCGGTTTTCAATTCACCCCAAATAGGTGAACCGGTTAGATTTTGAAACCCTGTATAAAACCCCCATTCACCTTGATGTGTTAGCCAGAACTACCACAGGTCACCAAACCAAATTACTCCAGTGCCATTCACGGGTTGAAGTGGTGATGACATGTGGGTACAGTCTGCCATACCAGTTGCAGTAACATTAACACATTCAACAGGTACAACGCTAGCCAATAGGTCTAACTCTTGCAAAGGTAAATGATGTGGCTGATATAAATTCGCATAAACCGTCTTCTGCCACGCTGCACTACGCATAGAAGGCCAAACATATTGCCCATTTGGACTCATACATGTACCATTCTGATTGGAAGTCAGATCCACTGATTTAACATTCCAAAAACCATCAAATTTTGTTACATTCTCTTGCAGGGGAATACCAATTAAACAAGTTCTAAAGGGGTTGTCTGCCTGTTGCAGACATAAACAAAAGTCTGTTACTCCCATGATATTTGCCCATGTCACCCATATGTTTGTCTAAGGCAAGATGTCTAAGGCAAAAATACTTTGGCCCATGGGTAAAAACTTTCATCAAGACCGTAAACCAAGTCCACCACTCAAACATGCTTACTCTTGTAATTGCCAAATTTTTTATTCTTTTTTTATTTTTTTTTTTACATTCCACCCCACAAATCTGTGCTTTCACAGATTCTGATGATGTACACTGTCTCCAATCAGCATGGTATTACACTAGTCGTATGTTTTCTCTTGCTTCATGCCCGGTTACTAATCAAACTCATACACTCTTTACACCATTTACATTTATGCTTTGGCTTACAGAACCGTTTTACCCCACATAGCATACATTGGCATAATACCCGCAGGTTACATCCCTTACAACATAGACAGACAATTTATTCTGTGTGCTCGCTCTGAGTCTTCTCTTCCGTCTTCTGATCTTAACATACAGGTCGCACAAACTTGCTAGGGACCCATATAGGTCCTTTATCTGTGGAGATAAAAAATAACCTCTACCGATAAATAACACCGGATTAGGTCCTTCCCATACGCCTGAAGCCATATTTTTATACAGAACATTTAAACCAGGAACTGTAGTTGTTTGGTTCCCTCGCGCTGTTTGGTGATGTATAACAACAGGTGGTCCCTCTCTATCCTCCGTAAGGGAGAGAGAGTTTAAGGTAAACAACACCTTAGTCAACCGTTTAGTTACATCTATGTCCTGCCATACTTTCTGTCTCTGAAGCAAATCCTTCAGGGTATGGTTTGCCCTTTCAACAACTGCTTGCCCCATTGGGGAGTGAGGAATCCCTTTAACGTGTTTAATTCCCCCAGTTGCCATAAACCTAGCGACTCGTTGACTACTATACGCTGGACCGTTGTCTGTCTTTATTTCTACAGGTACTCCCATGACAGCAAAACAAGACATTAAGCATCTCTCCACATGTAATGCCTTTTCACCGGTTTGTGCAGTGGCCCATATAAAATGAGAATAGGTGTCAATTGTGACATGCACATACTTAAGCTTCCCAAAGTCAGGTACATGTGTTACATCCATTTGTCAAACCTGAAGTGCCTTCAGACCTTTTGGGTTAGTGCCCACCCCTAAACCAGGTCCATGATGACTACATTGAGGACAGGAGCGGACAATACCCTTTGCATCTGCTATGGGTATTTGATACTGTCGATGTAAAGACTTTGCATTCTGATGAAACATCTCGTGGCTGTTACGAGCTTCTTCAAACTTATTTGTTGGAGGAGTTATTGCCAGACAGCTGACTGCTTCATCAGCTCTAGCATTACCTTCGCCCAAACCAACGGTCCACTGATGACTTCTAATATGCATAACACAAAATTCATGTTTTCTCTGTCAAAGAGTACTACGCAGTTTTATAAACATTTCACCAAGATGTTGGTTCTTTGTCTCTCTCAACAAGGCATCTTCAATGCGCTGTACTACACCAACTACATACAATGAGTCTGATACTATGTTTACAGGTGTGTCGTTCCAGCGTCCCAATGCCCAACACACTGCTTTCAGTTCTAAGGTTTGAAGGTTGTCCCGTGGTTCACCGGTGATCACATGTTTCTGCCACTGATTATCGGATTGCCAAACACACGCAGCCTTCTTCATCTTTCGTCCTGCATCTGTAAACACCATTGGCCCATCAACTGGTCTTTTTGAGCATAACGGTCTCGCAGTCCACTGATAATGTTCTAACATCTTCCAGAGAGGTCCTTTTGGCCGGTTGTTGTGTATATCACCTGTATAGCCCATCAAGGCTTCCTGTATGGCTGTTGAATGTCTCAGGAACCATTCATAATCATCACCATGGACTGGAATACTGATATCTACCGGTTCAGTCCCATCAATTTCAACAATCCTGTCTCTTCCTTTTCTCACCAAGGCCGCTACTGCTTCAGGGTGACTTAAAATACCATGTCTGGGTTGCAATGGCAAAAACAACCACTCTAAAATGATCGCCGTATTTTCCCCCTTTTTCTTTTGCCATTGCAAGATAAGGGCAAAAGGTGAAGTGGCAGCATTACAAACCAAAAAAGATAACGGATGATTCGCTATTCGGCGACCACACCAGCCAGTCTGAATCTTGCGGGACACAACTTCCAGGGCAGCCCGCTGTTCTGGTGAATAAGTTAGAGGACTGTTGGCTTTGGTGCCATGCAACCAGGATCGGAACGGTTGCAAATCATCATTAGTGAGGCTTTTTGCATGTCATCAGGGTGTAAGGGAATCGTAAATAAACAGTCTTTCAAGTCTATCACAACAATTTGCCAATTCTGAGGGATCATCATAGGAGTTGGAAGACCAGGTTGTAACACTCCCATTGCTAAAATCTGATCATTAACCTTCCGTAAATCATGTCCCAGTTATGTGCACCAAGATTGAATCTAGTGCAATCTGAAATCATTCCATTCAGAAAATTGTCCTAGAGATTTTCAGCTAATTCTCTGAAGAGACAAAAATGCAATAAGATTAATTTAATTAAGGAAGAGTATGATGCTCACATGCAGAGATTGTTTCATTTAGTATACAGCCAAGAAGACACTTGCATTTTGGGGTGTTGCATTAAAGGGGATGGAGTAATTCAGCAGGATACCCCTGCCTCCCTGCCTTCCAACTCTCCTCACTGAGGTGAGAGTTTGGGTGCAGCTCGGTTTCAATCCTAGGTGATGTCCAATTTACCACTATCCGACCAGTTGCCTTTAATATGTATATTAAACTACCACGGGTTTGGATACACTGATAGCAGTCTGCACTGCCAGTCCAGTTGTACTCATGAACTAACACGGCCACACTCTAGGGTACGGTCGCGTTTAATGAGAAACTGCGATGACCAGCTACTTAACAGTGCAGTTTTATTAGCAACAGATATACAGGTTCTTGGATTGCCGGTGATAGTGACTGTTTGCAAAAAGGCACGTGCAAATAAAAGGTTATAAAGTCTAAAACACATGAAAAAGTTACGACAATACAGCCTGGCTACCAATATTAAAAAGTAACTCTCTAGAGATATTTCTAAGTCTCCCAAAGAAGCACTTAATTTAAGTCTCACCCAAGGCGTCCCAAGGGGGGGAGAAGCAAGGCTCAGCCCGTCGGCCGATCCCAGGAGTCCGTCTCAGTGGTGTCTTCCCTTAACTTATTCTCAGTGGTGTCTTCCCCACTTGTCCCCTCATTCATTCACTTTTTATACTTCTCTTTACTCTCAGATGGAGCTTGAGTGACCCTAGTCATACATGCCTTTATTATGATCGGTGCAAAGTTATCTTGCTTTCATTTAAAGATACAATTCATTTTAAATTACTGCACATGCTCCTGAGCGGGGGATTCACTCTTTGGGGGGGCCATTTGAGTAGGAGGTCACGATCTCCCACTACCACAATTATTTTACCCTAGCATCCTTGAATTTTATCTCTTCAGCAGTTTGTTTTCTTTTAGCAGTTAGCACGTCCTTGAAGTGCTGAGCGGGCCTAGTTCCCGACCTTCTCTCGCAGATAATGAGGCTCTTGCTTGGTCTTCACCACAGTTGTTGGCCCAGCAACAGACATCTCATATATTTTGCAGCCACTATGCAGCTTATCAGCTGTATGGTACCATTGCATTCCCAGTCCTGCAGGGAGCACAGCAGAGCCTGACTGTGTTGTCCCCACTCCACTCCACCCTCCACTGCTCCTCTAGGATAGCAGGTTGTGTTGCTTAGGGAACTGTGGTGATGTAGATTTTGTGCATGACAACTGTCCTGAAGGTGATAGCTGTATTTTACCCTAAAAAGCTTTCTGTAATGCTACGCTTCTATTAGGATCATTTTTGCTCTAATTCTCCCCCTCAAGGTGATTTTCCCATATGGGGGTTAACTGATATTTTTTTTGTTCATGTAGCAAGTCTTTTTCTCCATGACTGACATAGGCAGACATTACTAAAATGAACAAGAACTGGGGACAAAGCAGGCAGAGATGCTAACAAAGATCTACTCAGTCTCCTTTCAAATTGAATATTAAATCATATCCAGAATCTTACTTTCTACATACTTTCAGTAATGTTATAAAACAAAGGCAAAGGAAGAGAAAAAAAATGCTGAAAAAAAAAAAGATCTGATAACTAGAAAGGTGTAGACTGATTTTGGACACCAGTAGTGACTGCTGTGGTACTGATTATAATCAACTTTTCTGGAAATCTAATGGTGCCAGAAGAATTAATCTAATAACACTTGGCCTTATTTACTGCAAAACCTAAGAAAAAGATTGGTTTTAAATTAATATGTTTAATGCCTTTTTCAGCAAAGATTTTTCAAATATCAGAAAATAAGGACCTGCATAACAGGCAAGTATCTGTAGATACTTATTGGAGAGGCACTTGCAGGCGTCTCACGTACCCAGACATGAGTCAGTCAAGTGCAGACTGAATGGATCAACTTATTTGGTGAAAAGGCCTTCATGTCAAAATAAAATGTGTGTATCTTTTTCTTCAAGTAGATACATGCAGGGGAACAGGCCACATGCAAGAATTACAAAAACAGATATAAGAAATAAGAGAAAATTTTTACACATTCTGACACATTCACTTAGGGTCTTTTTCCCATCCCTGGGAAAAAGATTTTTAAAAACCAGCAACAAAAACCCCACTTTAAAAGCAGTGCTCATAGACCAGAAGAAGATTGGCTTCAGCATGAAAAAACAAGAGCCATACTAAATCATTTATAAAGAGGCAATTTTTATATCATTTTCCTTACAAACACAAAACTAACAAAAGATCAGACAATAATCATAATACAGCAAATATTTTTAGCCAGTGAGTAGGCACCAAATGGATTAATCTATTTTTAACCTAAAATTTATTTTGGCATTACTTATGAACTAGAAAGACTTAAAAATTCAATTTAAAAAGTCTTTGTAACTGCAATAACCCTACTGGAGTGGCTAAAGGTACTCACATTATACAGTATAACATAAGAGATTATAAAGGGGAACATGCAATACCACTTCTGAAGAATCTCTTGTATGACCAAAACCACAGATAAATTATCTGTCTTGAATTTTGTCATTCAGAATTATGCACAGCTTATTTCATAAAGAATGGTTATTTGAGAATATTCAATATTGTCAAACCTTCAGCACATATTTGCCTCTGTTTCTGATATAATGCCATAGAAGTTATTCTCTTCAAAGCATCATACGAAGCACCTAACCTAGCACCTGTCTTAGTTGCTCTGAATGAAGCTTTAAAGGTATCTTGTATTCTCTCCACTGTATTTATGATAAGATGAGCTATACACTTCAGTTTAATTTTTCAAGTAGGAAATAGTAATATTCCTCCTTTTTTTCCAATGAGATTATTCACATAGGAAGGTGCCAAACATCAAGAGAAAAAGCGGTCAACATATAATCTTTTGCTAGCTCTACACAGTAACATTACATTTGAAAAATCAGGTTATGGCCACATGGGGAAAAATTTACAAAAGTATTCTTATATCAAATTGCCTCTGGGTCAGCACTTAATGTAATTTACCTTGGGAAAGATATAGAGTTCCTTTAACCTAATTTTCTATTTGGGAAGCGCAGTAAAACAGCCCTGCTGGAACTGGTGCATTAAAGAGTAGAAGAAAATAGCAGAGAAGCAATGAAAGAGAGTACAAAATAGAATTCTTCCATTCAGACAGCATAAGAAATTTTACTGTATTTGGTGCTGGCATTGCTGGGTCTTATATTACAAGGAATTCAGTGTGATCAAATAAAAATAATGGCAGAATTAGTTGTATTTTAGGCACTTTGCAAGTCTCAATATGAATAAAACCAAAGCATTTTTGTCACATTTTCTAAATAAGTACTAAGATAAGAAAGCTCCAAGGTCTACCTACCAGAAACATGTTCTGTTTTCTTAAAACAAATGCAAAGTCTTACTCTCAGATTTTTCTGAGTAACATTTTTTCTACAGAAATTTCATTAAGGCTTTAACTTCACAATGTAAACCATAGCATGGTGCATCATATGAATGGCAGTTAGTGACCAAATTATGTCTCCTGATGGCAATCTAAGAGATAAAATTAGTTTGCATGCACACAGAAAAAAAATATCTGTTTATATATAGTTTAATTAGTTTTGCAAATCTCCCACAAATAACAAAATAATTGGGTTTAAGTTTTGTACATTTTAGTTGTCAAAGCTTGAATTAAAGGAAGATAAAACAATTATAGCAGGCTGTCACTATTCTGATAATGTATAACAGTTTTTTTTTCTGACTGAAACAACACTGCTAGCAATGAATAGCATTGAACTATTTATGTATGCATTTATTTAATGTGACTTCTGCAACTGTCATTTTTTGATAAAAAATAGAAGCCTTCACTGTAAAAGCATTTTTCTTCACTCTTTCTTGAAGAATATTTGTAGATATTTTTTGAAGAAGTGATTTCCTTCATTTCCCTTTTTCACATCCTGTCTTCTTTTCTAAATTCCTGTTGCCTCAGACTTTCCTGAGTGTTGGTCTCATGTTCAGACTCAGGTTTAGACACATGAAAACTAGGTTGCTCCACATAGTTTCAGCTAATCCATTCAGAATAAACAATTCTGACTGCACTTAAACTAAATGAAACTGTTATATCAGGGGTTTTACTATGAGTGGTGGAAGTGTAGTCAGAAAGAAAAGCTAAATCAAGACCTTAATCCTGCTATTGTCATCTCTCTGGACATCTTTTATAAAACTGACTTTGCAAACAAGATTTCCAAGTCATAGTTTATGATGGTTTTCATAGTCAAATACCATTAACACTTTTAAGATGCCAGGATGCAATCATGACACACAGGACAGAAATTACTAAAATTATTAATAAATATAGCAATAGCCTTGGGTCTACTGTCCAACTTAGAGCAGTAAGGACAGGTATTTGTGTTCACCAAGCCTATCCATTGCAAACGTTTCATGAAATACTTTTCAATCTAAAAGATTAATAGTACTATACAGAACTTTGTGGTGTACAAGGCATGGACTTTGCAAGGGTTGTGAAGCAAACACATTTATTGTTAGTTAGTTACAGCTTTTATAAGTTCATACTCTGTATGCACACTGCTAAAAGCTTTATTATTGGTCAAACTCTATTGTCCACATGCCCAGCCGCTGTTCACTATAGGCTACTCTCTGCTGTTCATGCTGTTTCCTTATCTTCTAGAGGTGAGATCACATTCCTCCTTTGTTTCTGTCTCATCCTAGTTTTTCTTCTCATACTCCCTCAAAGTTATCTACCTCTTTGCTGCAGGATCACAGCTGCACATCGTCAAAGCAAGGCCACAGCTGCACATTATCAGTGTCAAAACAATCCACTGTCTCTGTTTCCTACAGAACTTAAAATACAGCTCTGGTGTCGTATGAAAAGTGAAAAGCTACATCTGTCTCTGTGATGGGTCAGGTGCTCCCAGCATGCTGGTCCTAGCCTTGCCACACATTCAGTGGCAGAGCATGGGGTTTCCTTCTCACTGAGAAGCCCAGGACTAGCTGAAGCATACACAAGTAGCAGGTCTGTTCCACAGTCTGGCATTCAGGAAACTGCTTTAACCATTTTAGTTTGATATACATAGCAAATATCTCTTCAGTGATATCATGAACATATGCCAATGAAATAAGAGAAATAAGCCTCATAACTGATCCCATTCTGATAATATTGTAGGGTCATTCTTTCATATTGTTCAAGAACAGATTTAAGTAGAATCATAGAATATCTCAAGTTGGAAAGGACCCATAAGGATCATTGAATCCGACTCCCTGCTCCTTGCAGGACTATCTAAAATTAAACCATATGACTAAGAGCATCTTCTCTGACAGGCTTGGTGCCATGGCCACTTCCCTGGGGAGCCTGTCCCATTGACTGACCACCCTCTCCCATTGACTGACCACCCTCTCAGTGAAGAACCTTTTCCTAATGTCCAATCTGAACTTCCCTTGACACAGCTTCATTCCATTTCCTCGTGTCTTATTGCTGGTCACCAGAGAGAGAACATCAGCACCTCCCCCTCCCCTGCCCCTCATGAGGAAGTAGTACGGCTGAGACTTTAACATCCCCCTAGTCATGGTCTTCCAACACAGGGCTCCAGGGGTCCCAGGACCCATCATCAGTGTTACAGACAGTGGCAAAGAAGGCATTAAATGCCTCTGCTTTGTCTACATCCCTATTTGTGAGGTGACCAACCTCATCAAGTAATGGACCAATGTTATCTCTGATCTTCCTTTTGCTGTTGACATATTTAAAATAACCCTTTTTGTTGTCTTTTACAGTGCTGGACAGCAATCAAGCTTTGGCCACACCAATTTTCTCCCTACAGTGGCAAACAGCATCTCTGTAGTCCTCCCGTGTCACCTGTCCTTGCTTACAATGTCCATACACTTTCCTTTTCTACCTGAGTACTAGAAGATCCTGCTCTGCCAAGCTGGCCTTCTGCTCAGCTTGCTTGTCTTTTGACACTTTTGAATTGCCTGCTCCTGTGCTCTTAGGAGATGGCTTTAAAAAACTGACCAGCATTCATGGACCCCAATACCTTCAAAAGCAGTTTCCCAGGGGACCTTACTAACTAGCTCCTTCAGCAGCTGGAAGTCTGCTCTTCTGTCATGGTTTGATCCTGGCCAGCAACCAAGCACCACACAGCCACTCACTCACTCCCCCCTCACCCAGAGGGATGGGGAGGAGAGTTGGAAAGGAATGGAAAACTCAAGGGTTGAGATAAGAACAATTTAATAATTTAAACAGAAAAAAAAATGAGAGAACAATAATAACAATAATGACAATAACAGTTATAATGAAAGGGTGGGGGGAAAGGATAAAATCCAAAGGGAAAGAGAGAAAGAAAAACAAGTGATGCACAATGCAGCTGCTCATCACCTGCTGACTGATGCCCAGCCAGTCCCTGAGCAATGATCCATAGGCCCCGGCCAAACCCCCAGGTATAAATACCAAGCATGACGTTCCATGGTATGGAATACCTCTTAGGCTAGTTTGGGTCAGCTGATCTGGCTGTGTCCCCTCCCAATTTCTTGTGCCCCTCCATCCTTCTTGCTGGAAGGCAAGACCTGAGAAACTGAAAAGTCCTTGACTTAGTATAAACATTGCCTAGCAACAACTAAAACCACCAGTGCTTATCAACATTGTTTTCACATCAAAGCCAAAACACAGCACTGTACTAGCTACTAAGAAGAAAATTAACTCCTTCCCAGCCGAAACCAGGACATCTTCCCATATCCAGTTGAAGTTTTTCTCCTATCACCAATTATTTGAAACTCAACTACTTCGTGGTCACCATGAGCAAAACAGCCACCAATCACCACTTCACCCACGAATCCCTCTCTGTTTACAAACAACACATCTAGGAGGACACCTTTCCTAGTCAGCTCCCTTAGTACCTGCAACAAGAAGTTATCTTCAGTGTGCTTCAGGAATTTCCTGGACCTGTTTGTGTCCACTGTATGATATCCCCAATTGATGTCTGGAAAGTTAAAATAACCCATAAGGACAAGGGCAGCTGATCTAGAGATATTCCTTAATTCCTTGTAGAATAATTCATTGGTGTTGTCATCCTGACTGGGTCATTGATAGCAGACTTCCACAACATCTGCTTTACTTGCTTTCCCCTTAATCCTTACCCAGAGGCTCTTAACCATGTCATTGCCAACCATGCCATACAGTCCAACTCCTCCCTTACATACAGAGCCACCCCACCCCCCCCTCGCCTACCCTGCCTATCCCTCCTGAAGAGCCTGTAACCATCCATCATAGCACCCTAGTCACAGGACTCATCCCACCAAGTTTTGCTTATGCCAATGATGTCGTAGCTCTGGGACTGGGCCAAAGCTTCTAGTGCCTCTTATTTATTCCTCATGCTGCATGCATTATTATAGAGACATTTCAAGCGTGCTCCAGTGTACTCAGCATATTGTGGAGCAGGCTGAAGGACCTTGCTAGCACACCATCTCTTAAACATTGGCATGCTGCTCCCAGGCTTATGACTAGAGAGCTTGGTTTTATCCTTTTCCCCCTTCAAATCTAGTTTAAAGCTGTTTCAGTGAGCCCTGCTAACTCTTGTGCAAGGATCCTTTCCCCCCTTCAATAAAGGTGTACCCTATCTGTCACCAGCAGGCCTGGTATATGATCAAAAACCCCAAAATTTTGATGGTGACACCAGTCATGGAGCCAGGTATTGATCAGCTGTGTCTTAATGTTTCTTCAAGCATCATTCCCTGCAACTGGAAGGTTAGAGGAAAAAACTACTTGTGTTCCTGATCCTTTAACCAGCCATCCCAAGGCCCTGAAGTCTCTCTTGATTGCACTTGGGCTTCTTATTGCAACTTCATTGCTGACTACATAAAAAAGCAATAATGGATAATAATCCGAGGGCCACACCAGGGTAGGAAGTTTTATTTTCACATCTTTAATCTGGACCTCAGGGAGGCAAGAGACTTCCCTAAGTGGGTCTGGTCAGTCTGGTCAGCATATTTGGCTTTCTGTTCCCCTCAGAAGAGAGTCTCCTATGACAATGACCCATCTTTTTTTTTTTTTTTTTTTTTTATGGAAGTGGTTTTGATGTGGGACATAGGCCAACTTAACCTTGGCAACACCTCCAACATAGATAGACCATTATCTTCATTGTTGTTCAGTTCCACTTACAGAGCCTCATACCTATTATGCAAGGGCACCTTGGGAAGGTGAGGTAGTCACAGAGGAGATGTGCCTGCTGTGCCAGGCAGGAACTTGTTGCCATTCCCTCCTATCCCTTAAGTTACCTCATTCTGCTGGGTGGAGAGAGTATAAGGAATCCTGCATATCATGTGTCCTGTCTGCCTGACAGGTCTGTCCCAGGGATGGTAGGATGCAGATCCAGTAGTGGTGTGATAATTCTTGGCTCAAAAAAAAATATATATGAAATCGGTAAGGATGTGCTTCTCTTCAAGCACATATAAAAACTCATTGGCCTCCATGGTTTACTCAAGACAAACCCTTTTGCTTAAATGCTTTGCTGTAGTCAAGATGTTAGTGACAATTTACAAGACAACCTTAACAAGATTAAAAATATTCTTACTGGTAAATTTCAATCAGCCTGGTAGAGCATATGTAATTGTATAATTTGTCTTATTCTTTTAAAAATCTCTTTACTGGTTTGCTTGGATAGTTTCCCTCTGTATCTACAGTACAAATTCAGTATTTGGAGCAGTTATTTTTATACAGAGTAGTAAATATTTTAGCGCCCTTGCATAACATCCATATGAATGAGTTATTTCTAATCGGGTTTAAAATGTAGAAAGCATTTGGGGCTGAATTTTTTTAAAGTCTCTAGATGCTTGATATATGTGCCATGCATAATGCAACTGGACTCCAGCCTGGAGTAGGGATGCTTATGAGACTGTGAAATGCTAATAATAAAGACAAAACCACAAGTATGGCTATACAGATTCAGACCACAGGTCCAGATAGTATAGTACTTTCCAAAACTGGATGGGCAGACCTGGTGACTGTGACAGTGGCTACCAGGTAGCTGTGTGAGGAGCTTTGGAGAAGACTAAAGGAGGTCTTCTGCACTTGGATGTTTTTCTATGCTGCTCTGGCCTGTCTAGTTGGTAGTGGTGCTCTAGAGTCTATTTGCCTGCTGGAGCATGATGTGGCTGGGCATTTCCCTCTTTTTTTATTTATTTCTAGTCCTGTCTCCAGGGCATTTTGGGAGGTACAGCAGCAGTTCTTCTTAGTGCTGAATCCCTCTTGTTCCTCACCATGAAAATATCTGTCCTCGTTTCAGCTGGGATAGAGTTAATTTTCTTCTTAGTAGTTAGTACAGTGCTGTGTTTTGGCTATGATGTGAGAACAATGCTGATAGGACACTGATGGTTTTGGTTGTTGCTGGGTAATGTTTATACTGAGTCAAGGACTTTTCAGTTTCTTGGGCCCTGCCAGCCAGAGGGCTGGAGTGGCAAAATAAATTGGGAGGGGACACAGCCAGGACAGGTGACCCAAGCTAGCCAAAGGGATATTCCATACCATATGACATCATGCTGAGTATATAAACTGAGGGAAGAAGAAGGAAGTTGGGGACATCTGGCATTATGGCATTTGTCTTCCCGAGTAACCGTTACGCGTGATGGAGCCCTGCTTTCCTGGGGATGGCTGAATGTGGAGTGGCTGGAAGAGAACGGACATATTGTGAGCAATCCAGACAGAATGGCTTGGTTGTAATAGCAGGCCACAGCCCTAAGAAGCTGCAGGTGTTGTGAAGGACATGTGCAAGACCAGGGGAGATAGGGAAGCTATGTGTTCACAGAGAGATGGGGGAGTTGGACAGAAAGATGAGAAAAAACAGGATGCCTGCAGAAGGGGGGAACAGTGTGTGGGCACCACACCGGGACCGATCATAAGGGAGGTGGAAGCGTGCAACAAGTGGTTTTAACCTATCACTTTTTACATAACAAAGCCTACATAGCGTGTGTATCTTTTGCTGAGAGTATAAATTGCTGTGAGTCTTTCAATAAAGTGGCACTAACTTGATCACATTGGTCGTATAAGTTGTGTCCATGCCTTCTACGCCAACAGCTGAACACCTGCCTGCCCATGGGAAGTGGTGAATTAATTCTTTGCTTTGCTTTGCTTGCATGCGCAGCTTTTGCTTTTCCTGTTTAATTGTTCTTATTTCAACTCTTGAGTTTTACATTCCTTTCCGATCCTCCTCCTCCTGCCTCTGGGTGGGGGGGGAGTAAGCAAGCTGCTGCGTGGTGCTTGGTTGCCAGCCGGGGTTAAACCATGACAACTATTGGCACACTTGAGTGTTCCAAAGCATATAGTTACCTGTAGGTTTATGGCCCTGAAGTAGATTGGGATGGTGGTGCTGCCTATCTGTGATTTGAAGGACATACAGTGATGATTATAGAGGTAGTACTCTACATCCATTCCAGCCCTTTTTGTGTTTAGATGGTTGCCATGGAAAATAATTGGATTGAATTTAAGGCACCTTCTTCCAAGTGGGAAATTCATAATTTTACCCTTCACCTAATACTGAACATACTTTTAAAGAATCCTAAAGTTCCTGCAGGAATAAAATACAGACCTTGTGGGAAAAAAATAGATTTCTACCCATGGAAAAATGCTTCATTTGGAGGTTTCTTTCTCTTTTTTTTTTAATCCTAATGAATCTAAACAACATGATAGAGCAAAATGTGAGCCTGAAGAAAGCTCAAAATTGTTTAGTTGCAGAAAGATAGTAAATCTGAAATGATCAAATTCAACTTTCTCTAACAGTTGGTATCAATCAGAAATGGAGAGATTATTTTTCCTACTCCAATGTTCCAAATTTATTTAGCTCAAACCTTTTTTAAGCTTTGAAAATATTTATCGTGGGTTTTTATGGTTCATGGTAATCATCTATCACATCCCCGTTTTAGTTTGTGTCTTTTTCTGTAGACGTGGATAAAATTTCAAAAAAAAAGTCTGTGTGATTTCATATCAGTTCCCAATATATATAGTCCTAGCTCAATTAGGGTTTTATTATCTTAAAGACTGCGATCCTCAACTGTAAAATCTCAACAAGCATTGCACAACACATGGCAATCCAGGAAAATTCAAAGTGCCTCTGCTCACTGTAATATTTTACAGTGGGGATCTCTGGAGGAACACAGAATACAAGTGGGTCTTGTCCCATTAAACAACTTCTGAGCCTGGCAGGAGCCATCATTGCTTTCTTGCCTTTAAAGCAAATAGGACTCTGACAGGGCCAGAAAGTGCACCTGTCCCTATAACACATACAGAGGGAAGGCCATGTCTGAATCCACCTCATTTTCCTTAGGCAGTTAATTTGTGTCTACTTTTAAGGTTTTAAAGATGCAGCACTCCTAAAATAAGCAATTATTTGGACATTGAAGAAGGAGATGTCTTTGATCCCTCTGGAGAGGATCATATCTGCCTACATTTTCCATACCTAACATAGACAGGATAGCTCCAGGGGCCTTCAGACTGACCACTACATCTTCATTTGGTTAGATAGGAAACTTAAGCTCTTCTTTACTTTGTTATATGTTTAAACCTTAAGCACAATCATTTTCCTTAGTGTCACTGAGTGAGCTGAACTGTAATTGTGCTTGTGATGTGGGGGACCAGGACGGTATGCTTGACCTTTCTGTCTTTAAATTTCTTATCACCTTTCATAATAATAAATCTGTGTCTTGTCTTCACAAAAATTAGAAAATTACTTTCATACTTTTGATTTATACTGCTACATTTCAAACTTCCTAACAAACTAAATTGTGGGCTTGTTACTGCTTTAACAGCACTATTAAAACCAAGATTAGAAAATAAAACTTTGATACTAACACTGAGTAAGCCTGGTTAATTTAGGAATTAAGTCAATTGAAGGATTTAGAATTTAAGGCTAGTTCTAATCAGCAAGGTTATTTCTTATATTTTCTTTTCACAATCTTCATTCGGCACATTCAGTGTTGAAACTCAGTCTCAGTTGTTTTTTTAGATTCCCCAATACTGAATGCCTACATCAGGATAGAAAAAAGGAGATACAATTTTTAAATCAAAAAGTGTTCCAAATATGTTTGCTGTTACTTTTCCTTTTTCAGATTTTTGCAGTGTTTTTTTCTGAAAGACTTTATTCTTTATTGAAAGAATCAGCATTAAATCATTGAGTTATTGTAGTAGCATTTTACTACTTACAAGTAGTTAAGAGTAGTCATAATTTTTTACAGTCTGGAACTTGGGAATAAATTCTATTTTTAAATTATGACCTGCCTAGAATCTAAAATAAGGGGAACTTCCATCTGACTTGTGAACTAATCAGCTTTGGGACATCTTTTTTAAGTCTCTTGTGTGTGCTGGTGTCAACCCAGATTTTCCTTTCTTCTACCTAATACATGGCAACAAATTTGTTGTATTTGTATGTATTTGATAAGGACACTTCATTTCTTTTAAATTTGCTATATGGAGAAATCAAAAGAGAAAATGTGGAGTACCCTTTCACCTCTCAGTAAAACAATTTCAAAACATCTTTTTTAAAAAAGTTTGGAATTAGAAAATACATTGCTGCCTTTTTGAAGATGTATTACATTTTCAGTGGGGAAGAGGCCATTAGTAGCCTCTTTTTGTTGAGCAGGAAAACTATGACTATTCTGTAAACAGATGTGCCATCTTTAACCACATGTGGTGTTAATGAATTTCCACAAGCCGAATGGGTTTCTCTAGGTTTGCTTTAATCACAACTCAGAGTTGGTCCATCACCTCAGTGAGTGGAAACTTGAAATTTTTAATTTTAGATCTTATATAGGTTTCTTAAAACAATTACATAATCCCTAAAGTCCAATCATAAGAGTCCACCTAAAGTTTCATCATCTTTTCGATTCTTCTGTTCTTCTTGGTCAGATGGAAAGTATTTTGAATTCTCATTCATCAGCTGATTCTCATCATTCAATCCAATTGTCGACCACATAGATCATGCTGTTCTCTTCTTGACTCAAAATCATAAAGGTCATTTATATTTATAACAATCATTTGACAGGCTTATTTGATTATTACTTACTGTTTAACATATACATTTATTTTCATCTACTGAATAACTCAGTTGCAGACTAAATCAATGATGGAAAGTCATACAATGGACTTGGTTATATTGTTATTGCTGCACCTGTGTTTTCACTGCTGCTAATAATTAATCAAAAATTTACTATTTTAACCTTCACAACACTGCTCTTAATATAGGATTAATCTTTAACATAAAGGAAACAGTTGAAAAGAAATTTAAGTTAACAACAGTTTTATTACTCGGAGGGAGTGGTGGCTAAAGGATATTACCTTAGGTGAAGAAGGTAACTGATTTTCTTCCTGAAGAAATGCAGAAGTGACAGAAAGTACATTATCTTGGTGTCCTGGTTTCAGCTGGGATGGAGTTATTTTTCTTCTTAGCAGTTAGTACAGTGCTGTGTTTTGGCTATGATGTGAGAACAATGCTGATAGGACACTGATGTTTTCAGTTGTTGCTGGGTGATGTTTATACTAAGTCAAGGACTTTTCAGTTCCTTGGGCCCTGCCAGCCAGAGGTCTGGAGGGGCAAAATAAATTGGGAGGAGACACAGCCAGGACAGGTGACCCAAGCTAGCCAAAGAGGTATTCCATACCATATGACATCATGCTGAGTATCTGAGTATATAAACTGGGGGAAGAAGAAGGAAAGGGGGGGGACATCTGGCATTTGTCATTTGTCTTCCCAAATAACTATTCCGATTGATGGAGCCCTGCTTTCCTGGGGATGGCCAAACACCTGCCTGCCCATGGGAAGTGGTGAATGAATTGCTTTGCTTTGCTTGTGTGCGTGTCTTTTGCTTTGCCTATTAAATTGTTCTTATCTCAACCCTTAAGTTTTACATTCCTTTCTGATTCTTCTCCCCATCCCTCGGGGGGGGGGGAGGGGGAATGAGGGGGAAGTGAGGAAGCAGCTGCGTGGTGCTTAGTTGCTGGCCAGGGTTAAACTACAACAGTCGTTTTTGTTGCCCAACATGGGGCATGAGGGGTTCAAGATAACAACAGATTTGATTGGAATGTGCTAGTTTGAATTTATAGCTGTTATTGCTGTTTATCTATTAAGGGGTGGGTTTCTGTGCTTACCATGGGGCTTGCTTGCCTTACTGTATATTAGAGTCTAGTGCTCATTACTGGCTGCTTCTTGCTTTCGCTGCTTGCTGTACTGCTTATCATCTTACTGTGCTGTGCCTGGGAACATTTTGATAAGAGCAATGACCATATGCCTGGGCTGGCAGATGGCCAGGGCACGGCTGCTGTTTCTGTGCTGCTGTACTTGACAGGCTGGAACTCCAGTGTGAACTCGAGTCAAAGGGACTGTGACCTGTGGATGAGTCCACGTGGGAGCAGGACACTTCAAAGTGTCTGTGGCCGTGGTTATGTCTGTGCCGCAGCAGGTATACATACCTCTGAAGGAATTATGGCCCAAGGGCAACTCCATGCTGGAGAAGATATACCTTGAAGCATCAGTGGCTGTGCATGAAGTCATGCTGGAGCACCTCAAAGTGTGTGGCCATGGATAAGCCCATGACAGAGGAGGTACATCTGTGGAAGGACTGCAGCCAGGGGTAAGGCCATGCTGGAGCTGATTTACTTCTGAAGGGACTGTGGCTGTGGGTAAGTCCACAACAGAGCAGGTCTATCTCTGAAGGCACTGGAGCCCATAGATAAAGCCATGTTGGAACAGGTGCACCTTGAAGTGACTGTGGATGAGTCTATGCTGCAGCATACCCCTGGAGAGACTGTGGCTCATAGATGAGGCTCCACTTGGAGCAGGCACACCCCTAGGGGACTGCAGTCTGTGGATAAGTCCAAGCCAGAGCAGGGGCAAGGGGAGGAGTTCCTTGCAATGTTGAACCTGCTGGGTTTGGCTGGGATAGCATCAATTTTTTCCATAGTAGCTGGTACGGGGCTATGTTTTGGATTTGTGCTTAAAACAGTGTTGATAATACAGTGATGGTTTTGTTATTGCTGAGCAGTGCTTACACAGCGTCAAAGCCTTTTCTGCTCCTCACACCACCCCACCAGCGAGTAGGCTGGGAGTGCACAAGAAGTTGGGAGGGGACACAGCCAGGACAGATGACCCAAGCTAGCCAAAGGGATATTCCATACCATATGACATCATGCTCAGCATATAAAGCTGTGGGAAGAAGAAGGAAGGAGGGGACACTTGGCATTATGGCATTTGTCTTCCCAAGTAACTGTCACACATGATGGAGCCCTGCTTTCCTGGGGATGTCTGAACACCTGCTTGCTGATGGGAAGCAGTGAATTAATTCCTTGTTTTGCTTCACTTGTGCACACAGCTTTTGCTTTACCTGTTAAACTGTCTTTATCTCAACCCATGTATTCTCTCCCCCATCCTACCAGGGGGGTGGGGGGGGGAAGGTACTTATCTGCCTATACTGGGGCTAAACCACAACATTTACTTTACATGGTAAAATTATATTTTATCACATTTACTTGATAAAATATCCCATTGTTAATTGACCCTTTGTTTTTATATACAAATTATTTTAAAGTGTTTGGGATGACAGTGGCTTTTCTTATGACAATCAAAATCTACAAAGCTTCAGCACTTGGCTGAACATATCTGAGCTACCTGTTAGAGCAAACTTGGAAATAAATGGATTGTCAGTGTTCTCTCAAAGCACTGAAAAAAACCCTTTGCATTTCACACTGTTTGCAGCAATATGCCCCTGTTTGCATCCTCAATACAAAGCAAAACCAACTCCATCTTCATTGAAAGCGGGCACAAGTTTTATTGTACAATGTGAGTCCCAGTGGACAGTGGCAAATTTGCATCTAATATATTTAATGCAAGGCCAATAGAAGATTTTTTTTTCTTTACATTTTAAACTGCTTTTTAGGGAACAAGAGCTTGCAATGAACACATCTATTAAACCATTAGCTGCTTTTAATAAAAGTCACTCCAGGCTTATGTGTCCCCATGGATCATGGACCAGGTTTGTCTATGCAGACTAGTAGGGCTGATTTGGCAAACACCACAGAACAAAGAGCTGGATGGCACCTACATGTATTGTATGTGGGGAATGGATGTGCTTGAGACTCCATAGCAAGGACCAGACAAAACCTGAGCATCTTCAATGAAGCTACCAACTTTGCCAAAACACATGCTGAAAGCCCTCATGCAACCTGTAATGTAAATTAATCTGTACATTGATCCAAGGAACATGTTTTGCTTCAGAAATGCCCTATTTCTGTGGCTTCATATATATATGTTTTTCCACAGTTTCATGTAGATTGAGAACTCTGCTATTTAGCTTCTGCAAATGTAAGAGAGAGATTTTCATTAGTTCCCAAGGGGTGCTCACAGAGACAGTCTTTGAGGAAAATTGTATCCTGAGCCTCCTCCTGGGGTAGTGTAACTTGTCCATCATTCCATGCTTCAGCCTCTGCTCACAGGCAAAATTTGTAGCAAATTTATGCTTTGCTGCCTGCCAGTGAAAGCTAGAGAAAGCATTGCGACAAGGGATTACATGGGTATTGAGCTAGTTGTTTATTCTTTCTGCCTATCATGAAATAGTCTGAGAGAATTAAATATATTTTTTAAAATTACAAATACATATTTTGGAAGTACTAAGGATCCTTTAAATTATTCCATAACATACTGATAGGCAAATGGTATTTGCCATTGCAGCCTGGTGCTAAATACACACCACAATATATATGTACATGAAAACAATTACATAGAAAATCTATTTCAGTTCAGTTCAATTAAATATTATTAATTTGCAGATTCCAAGACATAAATAATTAAGCCAATTACATAAAATTAAAGGCAGCATTCCTTTTTCATTGGGAAAGTTTTCCTCAGCAAATCATTAAGCATTTAGTTTGAAGTTCCAATACCTGGCCTAATTACCCAGCAATCCTGAATCATCAATGGGGATATTAATGACCAAACACAACTTCAAAATAGCTATAAATGATTTGCTGCATTCCTTTTTATATTTTTTTAAAATTACATGGATTTCTTGGTTTCTTTGCTATAAATGCAAAGAAACAGGTTCATTAATTCAGTACACGGTTTCTGCAAATAGCTATAGTCATGCTTTACTTTGATAATTCACAGAGCTCAGCTCAAGTTAATCACTTTGAAGCCACCCAGATATACTTGATATCCTAAATATACTTGAAATTCCTTTCAGTATCCAGAGGTGCCATTTTCTCTTGAAGGCAGTAGTGCCTTTAATCCAGAAATAATGGAAGCTTTACTGCCATTTAATTTGGTAAAAACAAATCTAATCTGTTTTGGGTTTAGTAGATCTTGGTTCTATGACCAGAGGTGGTGTTAATCTGCACCCCAGTAATTTACAGCATGCTCTTACAGCCTAACCACGTAGTTTGTTCTGTTAGACCCTAAACATAGATTTCACAGAGCTTTCTGCCACAGTAATTTTCTTTCTATCAGGCTGTCTGTGCACATATTAAAGTAAAAATTACCGTTTGGACGGCCCGTTTGCTGGGTGGATTCTGTGCCTGGCTGCCCTGGCCAATGACAAGGCAGGCAGTGGCTCACAGACCCCTGCCTGCAGCACTGAGACCAGGAGACTCACTCCTAATATGATAAACTAATCTTGATCCAGTTGGTGGCTCTTTCTCAATAATGAAGGTTAGGGTAGGCCCCTTGGTAGCTTGAGGAGCTGAGCAGGCACCCTTTCAGCAGGATCTTTCAGGCTCCATATGTCTGCTCCTTGCCTCATCCTGCTGTGAGAGCACACAGAATGGGGCTATTCCAATCTGCTCCGCAACCGTTTGGCACTGCCATCAGTGTCACAGTGGCAGATTTGGAGGCATTATACATTACCAGGCATGGAGCCCAGCACTGTTATTACAGCCTCAATATGAACCTCTTTTCTGCAGCCAAAAAAAAGAAATAAAAAAACCTCCCTTAGATATGATTCTTTTATATCAAATATTAGAGGCGAGATGCAGTAGTGAGGCAAACAGAAGGGAAAAAAGGGTAATCCATGGTTTTCCTCAGGTTCTCAGGTAATGACACATTGTACATCATTATCTTGTCTTAAGCTGCTTTTCTTAAATGTAGGACTTTGGATGAAGCTTGGAGACCCAGAATTGAGGACAGAGATGATATTTTAAAAACATTTTGCTGCAAGCATCCAAGTATTGTGAAGCCTTAGCTGGGCTGAGGGTGGAAAAATGGTATCTGTAAAAATATGGAGATAATCACAGAACTTGCATTAGCTTTAGTGGGGCCCAGGTTGAATTCCTTCTCATCTGGCAGAGAAAATATATTGGCTGAATATATTAGTTGATCACTTTTGGATGCACTGTGTGATGGTTAAATCAGTTAGTTCAATCCCTTTCACAGATGCATCCAGCCCACTAAGGTCTGTTTTTTATAAGACCTCTGGGGTGGAATTATAGCTGTGAGTCTTTCTCTTGTTAGGAATACTTGCAGATTTAATTTGGAATTGTAAGGGGTTTCATTACATGTCATTTCATTAATATAACCTTAATTCCAGTTAGTGACATGCAGAAATCAGCATAAATGAACACTAAAGAGGAAGAGAGCTATATTATATGGCCTAAATATCCTTCTTTTTGTTAGGCACTGCTGTGCTACAACTGTTGGTTAATACACGTCTAATCAGTTAGGAAGTACTTTAAACATATTTAATTAATTCCTACAAATATGACTAACTCGGGAACTTTAAAATGATAAATACAGTCTGTTAGAGAAAGTAAATTTGCTGTAGAAATGTAATATGCACAATAGAGTCTATCTCATTTCCTGTCTAGAGTACTAGAACTCTTAATGGTGCTCCATTTCTTGTTTTATAATCTTGTCTGGAAAGATTTCTTTTTCTTTTATGTTATTTCCTTTAGCACTCCAGTCATATAAGTAGCACTTAAATTTTACACCATTTAAAACATTGTGGGTTTTTATATTTTAGTATCTGAACCCTATGCATTTACCTGCTTTAATGGATCTCTCCATGTGAAAAAAGAATACGCCCCTTACAATTTCCCACTGACCTTACTACAATAAATGTAAAAATCATACTTTATGTTAATTAGTATGCATAAATCCTTTAACTGAACATAGAATCTAGTGTGTCATTTGTATAAACCTCAAGTACAGTAGGGGTATGAAGTTGACAACACACACTCTGGAGTGCATTACTGAGTTTATAAAAATCATACTTCTTTCAATGACTTCGGTAATGGACTCCAACCTGTGCAGATGTGATCATGTAATTACACATCTGATAATCCTCATTAATTGATCAGGGTTGTCTCCACTCAGCAAGTCATGCATTTCAGGCAATTAATTCTATCAGGAAAAGCTCTCTTTGGGCAGCCAATAGGAGCTGCAAATGTGCATTATCAAAATTATTCTAAAATATATGACTGAGAGAAGAAACTCAAGAAAAATAAAATCAACTCTAACATGAAGAGTGTATTACATTTGTCTGCTTCGTTCCTTCTTTCTGTGTAATTCATTGTCTTGATAATAAGAGATGGTCTCAACGAAAGCACCACAGCATTCAGGAGCAGCTGACAAATTACTCACCATCAGTCTCTCCAGACCTTGTAAAATAAAGACAGAAAAGCTTTGATTCAAAGTAGTTACAAAGACATTACTTTTTTCTTTCATCTTCTGCCTGTATTTGATATTTCTCTTCCAAACACAAGCTGTATTAACATTTTCTCATTACATTCATGTACCAAAGGTTTTTATGTTCTAAATGGTGATGGAAAAATATAATAAAAAGTGTGATTAAAGCAAGCGCTGTTTAATGGTGTTTATATAAATGCATTAGTACTCTTTTCACACAGCATGACCTGAACAAGTAGTTCATCCTACCAGTAGCAGGGAAACAATAACTGAGCATGCCAGAGCAGAGTTCATTCAGACACTGCAAGATTAACACCAGATTATGAATATGCTTGCCACTGTTAATTAATCATGAAAATTTCTGGAGGAGTTCCCCTACTGTGAGAGATATTGGCAAAAGTATTTACTGGTAATAGGCTGTGTTTAAGCTGGGGTTTTTTGTTTGGTTTTTTCCCCCCACAACTTTAGAGATAAAACTTACAATAGACTATGCAGGAACTGGTAGATTATTACATATTCCTTTGGTCTGTTTCCTTATTAGTATTTCTGAATATCCCCAGTGTTTTTCTCTCTATTATTAGAAATATGCATTGTGTTCACATTCAGACCATTAAACTGTCCCTTACAGAGGAGGATAATTTCACAAACTGGATACTGTTTTTCTATATTCCATAGTGATGTAACATTATCCCACACTTTGCAGCAGTAATTTGAGAAATAAGGAGATTTTTGTGTATTTCAAACAATATATAAGCTTTTATAACCTTAGGTAGTGTTTACATGACCTAAAAAATCTTTGACACGTCTATAATTTTAGCCAATTTTCCTTGTATATGCCTTTTATTATGTGCTTTTAACATATAAAAAAATGACCAGGATGTTTAAATCTACTGTGTTTTTAAATACAGTAAAAATATATAAACATACATATATCAACTATTTAAAAGTAAAAATTGAATAAATTAACTTATGTTAGGTCACAGTCTCCTTTACATTTTCCTAAAATAGATTATGCAATATAGTGTAAACCTATTATGTATTTTTTAAAGGAGGAAACATATATGTATATGTATATCCAGCATTACTTTTTTAACAGGTGTTATTGGACAGAAGCAAAGACCATTTTTTTAGTGAAATTAATGAAAGACTTGCTATTGACTTTAATGAAGGTGAGGTTGAGTCCCGTTTATGTTAAAATTTTACTATTGTATAATATGGGGATTAAGGAGGCATTTATTGCCAATTTTATCATGAACAGTAATGATTCTTGGCCCATATATGCCAGTATTTGATTAGGTCCCTATATGGTATATTCTTCAAACAATTTAGTAAATAATTACAAGTGCTTTACTTTTATACTTCTTTTGAGATTGATCTTTTCCAAAAATGTTTAACTATATATTTGATAACTTGTTCGTTATTTTCCCATTGATTTTAATAGGAATGAAACTTCACTCATTAAATATTTAGTACTCAAGCACTATGTCTTGTATTTCTTTATTAAAGATTGATGAATTTTGTCTTTTCAAAACTATTCAGAATCTGGACTTCATTTCTTTAATTATTTCTTTTCTTATAAAACACACCCCCACTCTTCATCTTTCCCTCTGAGTAAAACAGAGTACTGTCAGCCTAAACAATCACAGCCTTATATTTTTCTGTGGGTTAGGTGTATATTTTATGGCCCATACTTAAGCCTAGTGCAGACAACAGAAACAATGGAGACAATGGACACAGCACCACTGAATTCAAACATTCAGATTAAGAAAGTTTTTAAGTAACTAACATCTGAAAATATACTATATTGAATTTTTACTCCTTATGACTTTGATAGTGTAAAATAAATGGAGGTGCTCTCATTAACATTACTTTTATATTTTGCTTGGCTTTTGTCTAGCTGGCATGATTTAGTATGAAAGATCATAGAGTCAAAAGTAGGCTACATTGCTCTAAACAACTATCCTTTATAGTAAAGATGCCTTGGAAATACATATTCATGATAGCACACCATGTAACCTTCCCTCTGTCTTCCCCTCCTTTCACGAAGCTTTTTTTTTTCCTTTAGCTGATCCCTCAGGCAACAAAAAACAACAGCTAAAAATTAGTACCTGTCACTGTTCTGACAGAACAGTAAAACATTGCAGAGGTTAAAATGTCTCTGGTTAATGTTAAGAATAACAATTCTGGTCATTTATATGCCTCTAGCATAAAAGCTTTATATCATTTATTTTTTTATATTAAATTAGTTCTAGTACTAAAGCATGTTATGTTTCATTTATGTAAAAAACACAAGCCACCATTCAACAAATGGCTTTTGAGTGAGATTGCAATTGTAATTTTAGGTATCTGAAGGTTGGATGCAAAAAAAAGAAAAAGGTCTTCAAATAAGAGCTCCTTTCCTAGGTATCACAGATGTCTAGTATTAGCATTTTTTTGCTCTGAGAAAGGAAACATTCATGGCTCTACACACTGTGTACATAAGGACAGTCATATGTTGAATTATTCAAGGTGTCCTTTTAATCTTGCCAATTTCATTATCCATTTAATGTAGCATTTTTTGTTTTAATGAATGTTTACAAAATGCATTCTATATTATTCAAATATTTTTTTAAAAAAACTAGACCTCGTGTTGCAAAGGACATCTGAGGTCAGGAACCCTATTTCACAATGAATAATAATTTATCCATGTTACTTTTGGTTCTATATAGGATGAAAAGGCATGTCTGACTGCGGTTAATATAAAACTACGTGTTTGTTGAGGTAATATATGTTATTAAACATTTTTATTCCTATAATGACTCCTAATAGATTCCTTTCTCAAACAACTTATAACCTTTATAAAGTGGCATTCCCAATCATGGTATTTTTGGTTTTAACCTTAAAAATCTCTCTATTTGTATGACAAGGAAGCTCTGATTTTGGTTGAGCAAATAATGTTGCTGTAATTTCATTCAGTAAGTGATAATCTTAATTTTCCCAATCAAACTATTTAACTTTGGCATAGCTCACAATTTGTGTGTTTTGTGGAAATTATGTACTGAAACGAAAAACAATAATAAAATGGATGTTTCCACACATTTGGTGTAGGAACCAAAGAATTATTTTGTTTATGTAATCAGAATAACCTTGATTTATAAGGGAAAAAGATGAAGAGTCAATTGTATTCCTGCAAGACTGTGGCCAAATTCACTGTGAACAGATCCATGTCCACAGCAGCAGCACATTTGTGTAACAAAATTGTGCACATCCAAAACCAAACTGTTAATGTACATGTACCAGCTGGACCATAGAGGGTTTCTTCTTCACCAAAAGGAGTAATTTCTATGCATGAAGCTCTCCTTTGTGGAGAAAAAACAAAAGATAATTTAGTCATATATTATGTATGGACTACATTGGACCCCAGAGATCTTCAGAGGTATCTGCATCTCTCCATTGACCATTTAACAACTTCCTGTAGGGCCAATAGTTCTGCACATCCAAAATGCTGGTTTGTCCACATACAAGTAAGCTATCCAAATCAATCATGCTGGATCAGGATCTTGGCACCCTTCAAGCAGCACTCTGCACTAGGCATTTTGCTAACACTTTGTGCAAGGACATATTCCACCCCTGAATATGAAATCAGGTTTTAACAAGCAGCTTGGCACTTCCTCACAGACATTTCATACTTACTCCTAGTAACACTTGCTCACAGTTTTGCCTATTATGATCTAATCTCTTTAAAACCCAGTGGAATAAGCATTCCCATCATCCCCAAATAACAAATAAGAAGTGGCTGAAATTTATTAATTTATCATCTAAATACTTACTTTACATGATAGGCATCAGGACTCTGAAGGAACTATTATGAATCATCTTGACAAAAATCCATTTAAGATGTGTGCCTTAATATACATGTGCACAATAGACTGTGATTACAGCATATGAGGTAAACAGGATATGTTTTTAAAATTAGTATGCATGCCAAAACACATTTACCTTAAAGACTGTAACAGCTTTGAGGCAGTTTTTTTAGTCCATTAGGTAAATATCACACATTTCCTAAATGCTGCATAAATGTATGTTATTATGCAGTATGTATGTTATTACATAATAGACTGCAGTGGCTTTGAAAAAGACAAACTATTTAGTTCTGTCAATACTTCTATAAATTCATGACATCATATTTTTACTTATGTTGTGAATAAAATAATAAAATAAAAAATAAATTAACAAAGACAGCTCTAAAACAATAATTAAATCCCCCACCCCTAATACTGCCAAAGCAATCATGGGGGGGGGGGGGGTATTTTCCACTGTCACCATTTCAGAACATTTTCAGGTGGGACAGAAGATTCTGCTCAGTGTAGGAGGAAAGGCAGAAATAGCTATAATTCTGCATATTACTAATGTCCTATTTCTTTTTGCTGGAGTAAAAGAATAGAATTTGCTTAGCCTAAAGATGAAAATTTCTTTTGCAAGTATTCCTTACTATGATATATATTCTTTCTTCTTACATTTTTATGCTGTTTCTGTTGTATCAGAGCTATTGTACTGGGTATGAGCCATGAAGAACTGAAATAGCATTTGAAGATTAAAATATGAAATGCACTAGGACAAACAGGAAAGGTTTCCAAAAAAAATTAAGAAAAGCAATGAAAGTATTTTAAAGAAATGGCTTATGAGGAGCGATAAGAGAAGGACAAACCAAAACTAAAAAGTGGATTCTGAGGTTATTCATTAGGGTGTAATGGACCAGAAGAAGGAAGGTCAAAGATCACTTTCCCCTTCTCACCTATTATATACCTTGCAAATAGATCACATATCATCAGAATCTATATTCACAGCAAATCCTAAGGAATGATAATATAAAATAATGGATTTATACTAGTACAAGGAAAGAAAAGGAAGAGACAAGAACAAGGCTGAAAACCTAAAGCAAAGTGATCCAATCCTGACAGTTATAGATAAAAAATAGTTTGGGACCCTTCACACTGTAGATAAGTCATTCCTCCTCTTTCTGTCCGTGAAAGGCATCACTTGTCTCCTATAAACCCTGCCCCATACAGTCATCCTATGTGCACACTGCCAAGCAGTCAGCCTAACCCTCTCTCTTCCACCCAAAAGCAGGAGACACAGCACCTAGCCATGTACCACCATCCTCCAGTACCACAGGGGCAGCAAGCAGGAAAAGCAGTATTGATGTGTGTGGAAAGGAGGTGAACATACAGTTCAAGCTATGTTCAATACAGAATCACAGAATGGTCAGGATTGGAAGGGACCTCTGGAGATCATCTAGTCCAACCCCCTGCTAAAGCAGGTTCACCTGGAGCAGGTTGCACAGAATCACATCCAGGAGGAGTTTGAACATCTCCAGAGAAGGGGACTTCACAACCCCTCTAGGCAGCCCATTCCAGTGCTCAGCCACCCTCAAAGAAAAGACTTTCCTCATATTAAGATGGAACTTCCTGTCTTGCCATTTGTGCCCGTTGCCCTTTCACTAGGCACCACTGAAAAGAGCCTGGCCCCCTCCTCTTGACGCTTGGCCTTAAGATATTTGTAGGCATTTGTTACAGTGCAAACAAACTAGTAGGCTGCAACAAGGCTTTTACCATCAGTCAGATCCAACTGTCTATGCTGTTTCTCCTTCCTCCACAGGTCAGACCATGATGATGATGATTGATGATGATGATTGATGATGACCAGCTACCCCACCATCCTCAGTGTTATTTAACTACTTAGCAGGAACGAGCTACAGTTGCACATCATCCATGTCAATCAACCCACTGCAGCTGAGGCAAGGCCACAGCTGCATGTTATCAATGCTAATCAACCCACTGCCTTCATTCCACTACAGGCATTGATAAGATCCCCTTTCAGTCTTTTCTAGGCTAAACAGGCTCAGGTCTCCCAGCCTTTCCTCATAAGGGAGATGCTCCAGTCCCCTCATCATCTTTGTAGCCCTTTGCTGGACCCTCTCTTGAAGCAGGGAGCCTAGAACTAGGCACGGTACTCCAGGTGCAGCCTCACCAGGGCAGAGTAGAGGAGGAAGATAACCTTCCTCAACCTGCTGGTCACACTCCTGCTAATGCACCCTAGGATCCCATTGGCCTTCTTGGACACCAGGGCACACTGCTGGCTCATGGGCAACTTGCTGTCTACCAGGACTCCCAGGTACTTTGCAGAGCTACCTTCTAGCAGGTACACCCCCAGCCTGTACTGGTGCGTGGGGTTGTTCCTCCCTAGGTGCAGGACCCTATACTTGCCTTTGTTGAACTTCATTAGGTTCCTCTCCGCCCAACTCTCTAGCCTGTCCAGGTCTCTCTGAATGGCAGAACAGCCTTGTGGTGTATCAGCCGCTCCTCCCAGTTCTGTATCATCAGCAAACTTGCTGGGGGTACATTCTGTTCCTTCATCCAGGTCACTGATGAATAAGTTGAACAGTACTGAACCCAGTACTGACCCCTGGGGAACAGCGCTAACTACAGGTCTCCAGCTAGACTCTGTGCCATTGATCACAACCCTCTGAGCTCTGCCATTCAGCCTGTTCTCAATCCACCTCACTGTCCACTCATCTAACCCACACTTCCTGAGCTTACCTATGAGGATGTTATGGGAGACAGTGTCAAAAACCTTGCTGAGGTCAAGGTAGACAACATCCACCGCTCTCCCCTTGTCTACCTGGCCAGTCATTCCATCAGAGAAGGCTATTAGGTTGGTCAGACATGATTTCCCCTTGGTGAATCCATGTTGACTGTTCCTGATGTCCACCTTTTCCTCCACATGGTTTGAGAGAAACTCTAGGATGAGCTGTTCCATCACCTTTCCAGGGATGGAGGTGAGGCTGATTGGCCTGTAGTTTCCTGGGTCCTCCTCCATGCCCTTTTTGAAGACTGGAGTGACACTGGCTTTCCTCCAGGCCTCAGGCACCTCTCCTGTCCTCCATGACCTTTCAAAGATGATGGAGAGTGGCTTAGCAATAACATCTGCTAGCTCCTTCAGCACTTGGGGGTGCATCCCATCGGGGCCCATGGATTTGTGGCTTTCAAGTTTGCCTAAATGATTTCTAACCTTATCCTCCCCAACCAGGGGAAAGTCTTCTTTTCTCCAGACTTCCTCTCTTACCTCCAGGGTCTAGGAAACGTGAGGGTTGGCCTTAGCAGTAAAGACTGAAGCAAAGAAGGCATTCAGTAACTCTTCCTTCTCTGTGCCCTTCGTCACCAGGGCACCCACCTCATTCAGCAGCGGGCCCGCGTTTTCCCTTGTCATCCTTTTCCTACTTGAAGAAGCCCTTGGCATCCCTTGCCAGATTCAATTCCAAACAGACCTTAGCCTTCTTTGTTGCATCCCTGCATGCTCTGACAACGTTCATATATTCCTCCTGAGTGGCCTGTCCCTTTTTCCACATTCCATAAACTTCCTTCTTCATGCAAGCTATCCCACCATATCTCTATAATTGCAATGAGATCATGGCCCTTCAACTGCACACAGATCTCTAATTCTTCCTGTTTATTCCCCATGCTGCATGTGTTGTACAGGCAATTCAGAGAGGTAATAGAGCATGCAGGTTTCCCAGGAGGGGTGCAAGTGGATTCACCATAGCCATGTGCACTCTTGTGGTGGCTGGCCTTCTGGTTCTCATCTTGGGAGACAGCTAAGGAACACTATTATTATTACTGCTGCTCTGGATGGCCTTGCTTATTCCCCAGTTGGTTGCAATGGAGTGAGCATTACCACTTTGGACCCCTCCCCCTGAGTTCTTCAGTTTAAAGCCTGCCTCACCACGTTGGCCATACTGCCACCAAAGATTCCCTTGTCTCTTCTAGACAGGTGGATCCCATTCCTCCCTAACAGTCTGTAGTCATCGAAGAATGTCCCATTGTCATAGAAGCCAAAACCCTGAATAAGTGATTCCAACTACTCTAATAAAAAGAGTTTAGTTTCAAAGTCACAAAGTCGCTCACACTGTACTGAAGAATATACCCACGGACTTCAGCAGCTATAGGAGATCTGTACCTCTTGGACTTCCACTATTAAGGGGGAGCACTGTAGTCATCTATTATTGAAGTGATACCAGACAGAGTCTTGTTCATGTGTATGATTTTTTTCTTTTATTTAAAGACTATCTCTGTGCTTTGGGAACTATAGAAACAAAATTTGATTACAAGAGTTCTGGATAAATCAGTGTTTGCTTCACTCACAAGAATTTCTATTTATAGAGACAATAGAGAGAAAAGGATGAAAAAAACTATTCAGCCCTATTATTTTTTTAAAGTCATAACAACCTCTCTTTTAAGGATCTAGACTAGTGAATTTGTAGCACAAGAGCACTATCATTATAGTGTTGACAGTAGGTGACAATTTCAGCAGAAGTTCTAAAAGTTCACAGAATCTGAACTGTCTTTTTGTCCCTAAAGGTAGTCCCTCTGGATGGAGTCTGAATTTCATTTTCTGGATAACCTGGTTTGTACTTTCAAAAGTACTTACAAAGTGGCACTTGCTCCAGGAATTACATCCTTATATTTACATTTTGAGATAGAGTCAGGCATGAGCCAATATATTCAGTATATTACTAAAGGGGGATACATTTAGAGGCACTTGCATTTTAATTAATATGACATTCAGAAGCAAATTGGAAAATTAAAACATTTACTTAATTAAACAAAAATTGAATTACCTAATTTGTTTGTTCTGAGACTGAAAATTCTCACTTGTGCAACATATCCAAATTGCCCCAAATTACAAGAATGAGACAGTTTAGTTGACACAGATGGGAGGAAGAGGTTCAGTACCATTCTCACAATTTTGATATCTTGTCCTGATTTCAGTGTATTTATGAAATTTTACTTGACTGGGAAAACTCTTTTACTCCATTCTTACAAGACTCCTTCTACTGTATTGCTGAATTATTAATGTAACAGATGTTGCCTTCTACCCAGTGGTTTCAGAGTCAGGCGTATGGCTAGACCCAAAGTTTTTCTTTCATCAAAGTGAACTTCAGCAGCAAAGATTAAATTTGTTAACAAATAATTTTACCCTGGGGATAAAGAAGCTGTGTTTCACATTTGCATGCTTCTAATGTGAGAGTTGGATTTTTGAGAACAATCACCAAAAGTGTTCTTCCCAGAGAAGCTCAGGGAAACTAATGCCCTGCAATTTTCAGTGTTGAACAAAGTATTTTCCTTTTGAACTGAAAACCTTCTTTGGATCTTCCAGCATTGCAAGCCTGGAAAGAGAAGCCCATTTATTGCATTTATATGTGTGGAATTTTTTTATGCTTTCAATTTTATTCTTTTTTAAAGCAATATTTATTTGTTTGACTTTCACAAAAAGGAGATCCACTGAAAACTCAACACATCTTTGCAGACAACAATTCCCTTGCTTGCAGGAATCCTTTAGTATTTTGGCCCCAATGATGGAAAAAAAGCTGTTTGTTATGAGTGTTGAATTGCTTTTTCTTTTCACATCTAGTAGCACTTAATTGTCATATTAAGCCTAAAGCAGGAAAGACCTGTTCTGGGTAGAAATGTGTTTACTGTACTTTTTTTTCAAAATGCAGTGCAGGATTCCTTCCCTTATCAGTACCTAGAGTCTAACAGCTTGCAGACTCAAATTTCCCCTTCCAGGCAATGTTGTCTTTGTTGTTTTTCACAACAAAAGGTTTCATGAATTCTATGGTTTGGATTTCTGCCTTGTATTACCTAGTAACACCCTCTAGGCTAGGAATAAGCATTTTTCAGCTTCCAGAAATTGCCCAAAAGGCTGCTAGAAGCATTGCACATCTTTCTAACTATTTGCATTGGGAATACAGCCAGGATGGAAATTTACAGATAACTAAAGCTAATCATCTCTGAACCTATAAACCACGGTCCTAAGTGAGAACCTTTGAGCTCTCCTGGACTGCAGTGGGCTGTGATCAGTATCTCACTCCGAGTGGGACACTGCTCAGAGCTCACAAACTACCAAGCTCACAAACTTGGTAGTCTATGATACTAGGGGGACTGCTGCTGAAAGCTGACAACAGGGCCTGGGCTGATACCCCTGCTCCTCGAGGCTCAACCCTTTGCCCATTGAGGAATGTAAAGGCATTAGATGTGAGTATTTCACTGAACTCAAGGGGAACTTTTAACAAGTATACCTTAGTACATTTGTGTATATATCCCTATATGTCTATTTCCCTTGCTCTTGTGTGTGCATGCGAATTGATTTAGATACCTCATAATAAGTATTACAATCTTAAATCAGTAGTTAAGTTACTCATGATTTGAACAACTTATATTGATTAGCTTTCTAGATGTTAGAAATAATCACAAATTAAATGCTGCTAAAATCCTACGGATAATCTTGAATTGTGACCAAATCCTCTTTCTCTCTCTCTCCCCTTTAGATATGAACTGTTGTCCAAGTCTGAGACTAAGATTGGACCCAGATATACTTAAACTGTGAGAGTTTAGACAGCAAGGGGATCTATTGTGAACCTCATGGCTCAATGGTAAAATTCCCCTTACTCTATATTTTCTTAAAACTAAATCTGTTGTCCAAGTCTGAGACTAAAGGTAGATCTAGCCACACGTAAAGTCTATTGAAGAGTTTGGAAAGCAAGGGGGTCTTCTCTAAACCTCATGACTCAATGGTAGGGTCCCCCTTCCCCCTTATGTCTTTGATCTCTGTGTAAATCATTCTAGCTTAATTCTAACTTGATTTTTAATTTGATAGTTTCTCTTAACTTGATTCTTAATTTTATTTTCTCTGTATATTCTATCCATGTAATAAGTAATAGAGTGAACCCTGCCATCGAACTTTGTGAAGTCACATTTCTAAATTCTTATTAAAATTATATTGCTCATACTTTTGGTGGTGATTCTTTAAGCGACCTAACCTAAACCACTCATTTTGTGATAGGCATGCAGGGTTTATTCATTCAAACCTTCAGTGACTCCATATGGCAGAGGAACCTTATAAATATAACGAATGTGGGAAAATCTCTCACTGGAATTTGACATTGCTGCTCTCCCCAGTCACTCACTGTGTTCTGGTCCCATTTCCCTTCATCCAGGCTGCACCTTACCTTTCTCCCTACTCTGCCTTACACCTGGAACAATCAGACAATGCTGTCTCATCCACCCTCCTTCAAAAAAAGTAAATGTCCCAGAAAATTATTTCTTGAAGAAGCTCTCCCTCACTCCTTCTGCCGTGTTCTCTAAACATCTTGTGGATTTGTGTTTGCATTGTCTCTCCACTGCCCATATGTTGTAAATCCCTAAAGAAGGAAGCTTTATGTTAGAAGCATAGAATCATTTATGTTGGAGAAGACTCTTAAGATCATCGAGTCCAACTGTTAAGCTAACACTACCAACTGAAAGCTAACACTACCAAGTCCACCGCTAAACCATGTCCCTAAGTGCCACATCTACACATCTTTTAAATACCCTTTCCTCTAACTGGTAAATTAGAGTAAAAGATAACTTGAACACCAATCCCTTTCAATCGCACCCCCAAAGCTTTGTAGTCTTGCTTCATTCTGCCCAGGTTCCAGCTTGCCATGTCATTTATGCTCACATGAAAGAGTAATAGTGGATAGTAGTCCATGTTTCTAACAAGTTATGGCATCTTCTCAGTGACATCCTGGACCTTAGCACCTGGAAGACAGCAAACTTCATGTGATTCCCTGTCAGGCTGGCAAATAGGTGCCTCAGTGCCCTTTAGCAGAGAGTCACCCACTACGAGCACTCATCATTTCTTTTTGTGATTTCTAGTGTATGCTGCTGGTACGGTTTCTCCCTGCAGAGCTTGCTCATAGGTGTCTTCAGCTGTTAAGACATCATATCTGTTCCTGGTTGTTATGCAGGAGGGTGGAGAATGAGGCAGAGTCCTGCTCTTGTGGGTCACCAGGGTCCATGGTGCCTTGTTCTGTGTAGCATCAACCATAACAGACTGGTTATGAAACCACTCATCTATCTCTTCTTCAGCCCCTCTAATGCCATGCAGTCTTCTCACTGTCTCCTGTAACTCAGCCACCTGGTGTGACAGATCCTTGACCTGCTTGCATCTTTCACAGGTACTTGTGCCTCAGGAGGAAGGTCTGGACACTTGTTGCAACTGAGGTCTGCACCACAATCTCCTTCCTTAGCAGTTCTGTCTGGGTGGAAGCATCAGATGTCTCAGGGGTTGTTGCTGTAGAAACCTCAGCTTTCGCTCTGAGGCAAGTGCCCACCATTCTACTAAGAGGGACAGATGGAGCTGACTAATAACAGAGAGGGTGTCATCATTTCACACTATGTACGGTACTAGATACACTAGGGATGTTAGTGAAATGCTAACAGAAGTCACGTGCCACGTTGGTTGGAGAGTAAAATGCAAGAGATAGAAGTCACTGGAGTTTTTTTACCTCTGTGGTAACTATCTTGATCAGCACGCATGTAAGTACATGCTGTTTAGTTTCTTGCTGGACATCAGAAAAGGCCTCAGTGGCCTCAGCATCCCTTCATGACAAGAGGAAGAACAGTAGCTCCGTGGGTTTTAATATCAACTTTTTTAGCAATGGGTTAGGAGCTATCTGGTGACACAGGAGCTATCTGCAAGATTCACATTCCCAACTTGTTAACTCCAAAGGAGCTCATAATTTGCCATTGTGCAAGTTTGCAAGTTTACCTTTCCCTTGTGTTTTTGCTTCTTCCTGTTATCTATGTACTGCACATTTTCAATGTGCAATACATAGAAAACAAATGAAGATATCATGGCTACACAGCCAAAATATAATGGATCCTTTACGGACTGAAGAACATGTTGGACAAGAGCAGCCCAGCAGGAGGATTCAGGTCCCTCAAGGACTTTGTTGATTGTAGCTAGTGTAAAACAAATGCAGATGTGTGTACCAAGACTGCTGACCATTCTCTTACAGTATGGTGAGGTCCAAAGATATGTAGGGGTCCAGTAAGGATCATCATCTAGCTTCAAGACTGGAAGAAAAACAGGTATGCCATAAGTGAGAATTGCTAAAACTAACTTTTGTCTCCAGTAATGTGTTGCCTCTGGATGAATTAAGCGTGTAGATTTATAGTGCTACATTAATGCAGAATACACTAGTGGTTGAACTTCAGGCTGGTTTCCTTAGTTAGGCAAAGTGCATCCATAATCAAACCATTGGTTAATTAAATTAATCCTGATATTTTTTAATTTGCAGTCCTGTTAAAAGAATTAAAAAATAATTAATTAATCAAAAACCATATAAGGCTGGCTGAATCACACTAACTGACACTGGAATTTCTCCTCAGTTTCAGTACTGGTAACTGAATATTTATTCTTTTTGAAGAAAAAAATAGATTTTCCGATAATCATACAAATCCAATAGTGTTACTTTTTTAAAAAATGCAATCAAAACTAATAATAGTGAAAGGCTTAGAATATTGGATTTCTTTCTAGTATCACAGTATATTTGAACAGTATGCTGTTAATAATGCAGATAATTTTAATATTAAAACATCAAATGACAAACAAACTAGCAAATTTTAAAATCAAGGATCATGAGCATTACTCTTATGGAAGACTGAGATCATTAGAAAACCATTTACTGTGTAAATCCTCTTAAAGAGGATTAATTATCCTATTTTACTTAAACAGCACTTAATCATTATTTTCATGTCATAACTCCTAAAAATTAAATTAGAAACATGAAAAATATTAAGATGAGCAGGTAGCATTAAAAGCAGCTTAAAATTAATTCTATTTTCCCGGCTACTTTAATATAGGAAAGAAAACTGTTTCAAACAAATGTCATGCCTTTTAAAGTCAATCTGTAGGAATCTTCCTTTTAAGTTGCATACCTGCATTCTTCCCAATGAAAATGCCCCCCAAAACACCAGAACTGAGTTATAGAATAGGATAAAATGAGATATTCTTTTAAAGACTGTCATGGTTTAACCCCAGCTGGCAACCAAGCACCACGCAGCCGCTCGCTCACTCCCCCCCACCCAGAGGGATGGGGAGGAGAGTTGGAAAGGAATGGAAAACTCAAGGGTTGAGATAAGAACAATTTAATAATTTAAACAGAATAAAGAGGTAAGAACAACAATAATAACAATAATGATAATAAAAATTATAATGGAAAGGTGGGGAAAAGGATAAAATCCAAAGGAAAAGGGAGAAAGGAAAAAACAGTGATGCACAGTACAACTTCTCACCACCAGCTGACTGATGCCCAGCCAGTCCCCAAGCAACGTTACCCCCTACAGCTAGCCCTTCAAGTTTATATACTCAGCATGATGCCCCATGGTATGGAATACCTCTTTGGCTGGTTCAGGTCAGCTGACCTGGCTGTGTCCCCTCCCAGTCTCTTGTGCCTCTCCAGCCCTCTGGCTGACAAGGCCCAAGAAACTGAAAAGTCCTTGACTTAGTATAAACATTACCCAGCAACAACTAAAAACATCAGTGCAGTTATCAACATTGTTCTCACACCAAAGCCAAAACACAGCACTGTACTAGCTACTAAGAAGAAAGTTAACTCCATCCAGCCGAAACCAGGACAAAGACAAAAAAAATTAAGTTAACATATAATTTGACTGACCTGGGAAGGTACCAGAAGGACACAAGAAAAAGCCTCCTATCAAATAAATTACTTTTGAGGTTCAAAAAATAATTAGAAGAAACAATAGAAGATTGCACTCTAAAATTATTCTTAAATCATTATGCTTGTTTAGGATGTAATCTTGAAATATTTACCCATATGTTTCCCATAACATTTTCAAAGTACTTCCAGACCTTGGTGTACATAAAGGAGAGTAAGCACACGTCTTTGAATGATTAGCTGCTCTGTTATAGAAGCAGGGATGTATGAACCATATATAAACTCTGATTTTGTTTCTTTATTTTAGCTGCTGCTAAAGACAGAATTACAGGACTTTATAGAGTACTATGTGTTTTAAAAAAATGCATGCCATATTTGGCAGATCAATGAGATCAAATTTTGAAAAAAATGAGTTTATCACTGACATTCTGGTATCATTACCTGCAGTATTGCTTTCTGCAAAAAACAGACATACCTGAAGATAATCAAGAAGGTGGAAGAAAACATCTGAGGATAAGTCATTCTACTGAAGCTCAGTTACAGTATGGATTCATTCATATTAATCACCATCAGATTTCCTAGAAATATTATTTCCTTCTATTTGTATATTATAACTCGGGGGGGGGGGAACCCTCCAAAAAAACCCTAACCTACTGCAGCTTTAATTCATTGCAGCACTACTCCTGTTTACAATGATATTGCTCCATTGCTGTCAAACTTGCATTACTGTAAAGCTAAGGGAATACAAAGACAAATCAGGTTATTTTTCTGTAATATCTTAATAAAGTACCTGATATCTAAGTCATACAGTTCTCAGTCTCTCTTCTGTACTAGGAATTAGGTTTAAGAAGTTTGAAAGGAATTGCATAATATAAACAAGGTTTCCAATCTAAGCTTTCTCCATTCTTTTTGTAGGACATGGTTTATGGGAGCTTTTGATCTTCACTATGAATGTCACCTAATATTTACTTCTTAGACTTGGGGTTTTCCCTCCTCCATATGGTTCCAATTAATTGAAGATCATGCTTTGTTTTCAGAAGATATTCAATCTTTACTTTTACAAAGGAAGGTAATTTTATATTGTCTTCTGGATCTTTTATCAACAGTGCAATGCTAATCCCTCTGTAAGACTTTTAGTAGCATAGAGATTTTTAAACAGTAGCAAGTAAAACCAACCAAAACATGCTTACTTTTGTATGTTGAGTGTCTATATTACCTTTATTAAAGACACCTAATCTGAAAGATGTTTCCCTTCAAGTTCAAAAAGATATCTTTTGTTTCATTCCACTTATATTAATATACTTATTTAATTTTCAGCTGAGCTAGACTACACATTCACAGTCACAATCAGAAAATAAGTTATTGGATAGAAGGGGATGAGGAAAAGGCAAGAGAAGAAGGGAACTTTCATGATCTCTTTCAGTTTAAAACTTTTGTTCTTGTATTTTAGAGATACAATCCAATGACAGAAATCAGGATACATTTAATGTCTTAAAACTGAATTGGATGACCTCCCTGCTAGCTGAGTCATCTGTATGTTCATAAGTTTTCCAACATAAACTATAAAAAACCACAAACTGTGACTCTTTAATTTAAAAATGCTATAGTGAGACCTGTTGATTAGGAAAGTGCATGAGAAAAAAAAATATCCACCACAAATGAGGAAACACCAAAGCACCAAATACAAATGTCTCCTCCATTTTGGAGTATGCCCAAATGAGACTTGTATTCCAGTATTTTCAAAAAACATCTTTATTTATGAAGAGCCAAATCTAAAATCCAACCTTTTCCCAGAATTTAGATGCTCCGTATTGGAATTTGAATTTTCTGTGCTGCATCTTCTCATCCATCAAAGCATTGCACCTGAATCTCTATTATCTAAGTTTAAGAAAAAGAAAAATACAGCACTTTTTGTTCTTTCCTTGTTCCCTACAGCCCACAGTTTCAGAAAGCAGAAGTTGGTTCTGCAGGTATAGAAGCTCAGTTCGGTACAACCTCACACACATTTTCTACTCCAAACTGTAAAACCAGCTACTATTTATTTTTAAAATGCTGCAGTGAAATTCATTCACTGAGAAAATCAGACACATATTCCAATTAAACACATTCTAAAAATGAGGGGCTGTAAAAATCCCAGAGGTACAGAGTATTCCTAAATTTAACTATGGACTTCCTTACATGGAAAAAAGAAAAAAATAAATGCCTGATTAGCTAGTACCCATCTATCTTCAGTACAACTTTAAGTACAAGTTTAATTCTTATAGATTTACATTCATTGTTGAATTGGGACTTGAGTGACATGAGTTACTCTAGTTGTGATTCAGCTCTTGGCAACGTGATTGCATCTTACTCTTTGGCTCTAACCTAAAATAAATGTCTTGCAATAGAAAACAAAATATGCAAACAAACACAACTCACTGAATTACCCTCCTGGCTTTTTCAGGGTGCCCCAATCTTACTGTCAGTGCTCTTTTGGATTAAAACATCTTGCTAATGGACTTCTGTGTTATATGCAGAACTGATCATAGGTGTAATACTAAGCAGAGTAGTAATACATTACAATATATACTAAGGGTGAGTATGCCCACCTTTCTCAACTATGCTGAGACTTCAGAAACTTCATACAGATAGTTGCTTTTTCAAGTTGGCTGAGAAAACTTCACGTTACTCTGAGGAAAATTTAAACAAATGCTAAGAGGAAAATTTAAACAAATGCTAAGAGCATTTCATTTTTTTAACAACTGAGAAAAAGGTACAAAAGCATTCTCAGTGATGCATATTAAGTAGGAGAATTCAGAATTAGATGTAAAATATATCTTCCAAACTAAATCAGTGGTCATTTAATACTGAAAGGGTAATTAAAATATTGCACTTTCAATGATTAAAAGCAGAATGTGAAGAAGATAATATTTATTGCAAACATTTTCATACCTAGACAGATTATCTCATGAAACACTGCTGGAAAGTGAATTTCTTTGTTTCATGAAGACCAGTCTTTTTCAAAGAAAAATTAGCGCCTTCTCTGTCCTAATGTTGACCTCAACTTTGACCTGTCTGCACCACCCTTACTAGAATGGGAGGTAATAAAGTACCCAGGCTGGCTCAGCTCTAGGTTTCAGTTAAGCAGAGACTATTAATTATGCAAAATTAAGTGCAGTGGTTTTGTGATGTGGACATTTACTAGGAACTGATCTGAGATCACCAAACACTTCATTTACATTTCCAAGGAACACTCAAATGAACATCAGGACATTAAAGTAACATTTCTGAATTTTTAAACAATTGTTGAGTGAAAATTAACTCTATCCCAGCCAGAACCAGGACATACAGCAATCTAATTTAAGAAATCAGTGAAATTATATTGTATTGAAATTTAGTGTTTAAAAGTAAAAAAATTATGTTACAAGTTTTATTACCTTGTATGCAATATGGAAATATAACTTTTACAGGAGAAATTTTCATGAATTATTTTTATTATTTATATTTAAATCAGCATGACAAACTGAAGAAAAAGAAAATACAAAAAATTATGCAAAAGTTAATAATTTTAAAATTCAATTTTTGAAACTTTTAATGCTTAGATTCCAAGTATGATACAGAAAAATGCAGCAGACTATTCACACGTCACCTAACATTATTCTGTTCAACCTTGATTTTTTGCCCATTCAAAAACTCTCAGAGACCTGATAAGCTTTTTAGAAGTGAAGAAATGGAGGAATGTTTTTTTATTATTATTAATGTAGTACCTAGAAGTCCCCCAGTGATGCAGATCCTATTGCTTTCAGTACTACTTAAAAGTTTGAGACCTTGTCCATCTCAAAGAGTTTATCATTCCACATAGAAAATAAATCCTACGAAGTGAGGGGGTTGGAGGGAGGAAACAGGAAAGAAAAATGTGGTTATTTTGCAGAGCTGGCAACACAAAGAAACATGGCACAGAGCCTTCACTGTCAGGTGACACTACCTCTCCTAAGAGAGGTGGTTATAAAATGATTTGCTGTAAGATGGTACATGTTAACCTGGTGTCTAAAGCAGTCATACAGGCATGCCTGGATACAGCATGATCTCCCCCATCAGGTGTTCAGTGGAGAACTAGGAGAAGCCTTTAGCCTTTTGAAGGAAAGCCCTGGTTACACAGAATATTTCTTTTTGCTAGCAGAGAACTTTTCTCAGGTCTGCTCTGCTGGGCAGAGTGGAGGGAAGAGGAGGAACACCATTTCTTCTATCCTGTCTCAGGATCTGTCCATAGTTGGTTTTAATACATTCATTAGTCAAGTAAACAGTTCCTGGAGATTATCTTCTTAGTCGGAAAGTCTATAAACAGATTTAAGTACACACGCAGTTTCTGAAGAAAACTTTTGGATTCCCCAGAAAATAGCCTCACTATTCACTGTGGGATCATAACCCCCAGGTTGGGAATCAGTGATACCAAAGATATGCTGTGTCAGTCCCATGTGGCTCAGCACTGCTGAAGGATTCTGTCTTATTCTCACACCTCCAGAAGAGAGATGAATAAGTCCCCTAATATTGATTGGCATGCCTCATTTCACTGTTAGGTTTCCTAAATTCTATTTACAGAGAATTTTTGAATAGTTGAAGTACAGAAGTGGCTCTATGTAGGGGTTCTTTCTCAGGAGTGCCAACTGGGAGACATCTCTTTCACCATACATGATAGAAACAGTTTTATTAATGATGGAAATCAGATCATTCTCTCTCTGCCCTAAAAACAACTGATTTGATCCTATGCTGTCCTATGTAATCCTACAAAAATTGTTTTTCCTCAAGATTTGATTAATCTTTAATCAAAAAACAATTCAAGCAACTCTTCCCCAATACCTAAAATTTCCAATTTAACATTTTCAGGTATTCAAGCCAAAAGAATAAAATTACAACATGCTTTCTTTTCTTTGAAAAGGAAGTGTGAGGGAGGCTGCTGTTGAATTTAATAAAGCAGTGTGTTATTTGGCAGCCAAAAGGCTGATGCCATCAGGAGCTTTTCAAACTTGTCATCTGAGAAATCAAGATGATACCCTTTTGGCAGGCTGCCTTCCTGACAGAGTGAATGCACAACTTGATTTCAGGGCTTGGTCAGCTTTGTTGCAGTGGTACCTTCATTCTGTATTTTCTAATGCTCTACCAACACTAGAAAATAGTTTTTTAAATTCCTAGTTTTGTTAAAACGTACTCAACTCAGTTAACTACATTGACTGTCAATATTCTAGTATAATTATCCTTTTGCTCTTCCTTAACATTGGCCTTTTGATTAGTGCTGCTGTGACCAAGCTGATAGTGAGTCGATTAAAATAGCAGTAGTTGTAACAATGGTGAACATTGAATTTTACTCAGTTTCTTTTTAACATTTTCTGTGTATAATTTCATGTGCTCTTAAAAAGCAAGCCAAATCCCCAAACAGATGGATTGCACAGCCCAATGCTACCAGCTCTGTGCTTCATAAGGCTGGAAAACAGATCCACAGGGCCAGTTATGGACTCAGTTTGATTGGATAGGTCTGTCCAGACATGGCAATGTTGCAGAACTGTGGAGTATGCATTTCATTCATTGATGCTGATGGGAAGGAGGAAAGTAGATTAAAATCCCTTCAATCCCCGCTCACCAAAACTGTATCCCATCCACACTATAGGCAGACTTAAATCTCTTAAATTAAGAGAATAACTAATAACCTTTAAGTAGCCCAATCACTACAAGTAGATGAAGGCATAAATTTTCTCAATGAGTGTGACCAGTACTCCTTGCTCCCAACCCCTGGTAATATAGTTAGCATAACTAATGCCATTTTATAAGGCAAGCGGCCATTCTCTGTGACCGAGTAGGTCATGTATTAGCCCCCTTCTCCCTCATTATCAGACCCTGAAGGTCCTGTGTACCAAGTAGACAAACCAAACAGGTTTCTTCTTCCCCTCCCTACTGGCCTCAAGATTCTTGGGCACCAGGCTGTTTACTCCCTTCCTTACTGGCCTTGAAGGTCCCAGGCACCCGGCCAGCTAGGTGTTGTTGATAACCCCGTCACAGAACAGGGAAGTGTAACAGCATACAGAGCGCTGTCTATAAAATCAAGCAGTTACAAGTCCTAAATGGGGGAACTTGGACTGGAACTGCTGCTGGACAGCGAGACCAGTGACCCCCTGGTGGCCAGGGATGCCTCCACCACCATCTGCTTCCTCTGAGGACTGACTCGTATTCTTTTATATGTTTTCGAGTCTAGATTATGATTGCTATGTTGATACAGAAAATCATGTATTAAGATTTGACCTGATCTGAAGAGGGTCCAGGTGATTAGAAATTATGTTTTATTATAAATTATAAAATTAAAATTACACTACTTATAGACTGTACTATATTGATTCTGCTTGTACAAATCCTGTGCCATTCTAATAATAAATACTGTGCTATATTAATCATAATATCCTGTTTAGAAAATAAAGCTTAAATTGTAACTATGATCAGTGCCATCATCATTCTGCCAGGGATGCCTAAAAGAAACTGTCTGTCCTCTTAGTATAGGGTGACAATGCGTTCCAGAGATCTTTCTTGACAGCAGCATAATGCAGAGCTAGAAAACTTGAATTTCTTTCCATCCTGTAAGTCTAAACCACCATCTCTGTGCCTTGTCTAGCCTTTATAATTAATTTTTCTCTTTCCCTCTTGGTTGCTCATCATAGTCTGTCTCCTCCCCCTCTCACAGTCCAGACATTCTTATTCCCCTTATGCTTATGGTTTGCCTCTTCATCCCAGTACTACATATCTGAAATAGAAAAATTAATGGGAATATATTATGCCCTAATACATGAATGTTAAATGCATTTGCTAAAGACAGGAAGTCTTGGTATGTCAGCCAGAAACTGAAGTTTTAAGAGTTTTAAAACTGGGTATTTTGAGACTGTACATCAAGATTAATGGTATTTATCATGGGTAATTCTTATTTGTTCCCATATGACAACCTAAGGAAAGTTGAAAGCACTGTCTGAGTTTGTCAGTGAGAAGGGAGACAAATCAGCACTTGAATGGTGTCCCTACACCTTTAAACTCTGAATCAAAAAGTGACACATCATATAATCAATATGTTGTCTTATAAATTCTTTCTACACTTGATATTAAATTATAAGGAAATAAAATTGTGTTCATAAAGTTGATAATGTATCATTTAGATTTGAATAGTTTACACTAGACCTGATTCATATTCTTATTTGCAAATCCAAAACCTTCAGCTGTCTCAGAGAAAATGAAGCTACTAACAGATAATAGATAGATCTGACTGACGTGCATATGCCTTTAAAGGAACATACATTTCAATCATATGACCTCACTACAATCAACAGTAAAGATTCTTCCTGGCCCTCCTCCTTCCCACTGATTTCAATAAGGAAAAGTATTATAAAATTCTACATTAATCTGCCCTGCATTCCCTCCTCATCTAGTTCTGGTGCAATGACTAAGCATGAATATAATAGAACTTAGAGGCAATCTAAATAAAGGATATTTTTTTCTTTATGATCTACATAGCTACATTCAGAATTTCATGGGTCCAATATCATAAAATGCTTGACTTCCAGATTGGAAGATAGAATGTTCACCAAATTCATATAGTTGATAGACATGCAAGTCATGAGGTGCAATCAGAAATCTTGGACTGGCTTCAGGATATTAAAGTTAAAAAAAAATCAGGCAATCTATTTTCAAGCATTTTCTGCTTCATCACTGTTCTGTATTTGGGAGTGAAAAGTGTTACCCGTTGCACATACCATATACGTTCAGTGTGCTCATCAGGTCTTTCTTAGAGAACAATGGGGGAAATAAAACAAACCCTCTAAAGTAAAACTATGCTCAATAACATCAAGCTGAGACACAGCACTTTCACTGCTTTTATTTTGTTCCATGCTTAGTAATGTAATAACACTAGGCATTACAAAACTCGCATGTTATGGAGCATGATTGAAAAGCTCTGGAGATCCAACAATTAATATACTTTTTCATGACATGATAGCATATTAAAAATGGTACCACTACTGAAAATTGGTTTTGGAATTCAGTCAAGTAAAAGGTTCAAAAATTCTTTTCAAAAACTGCATGAGAACAGAAAATCTGAAATGTATGGAAAGTACCACAAGAAAGATATTTCAAATTTATTTTGAGTATCAGGAATAGATTCTGTGCCAAAGAAGATGTGGCAAAGAAAATGTGGTACTGCACTGCATCTAAATGAGTGGTTACCAACTTATCTAGTAAAATAAATATATGTGGCAAATGACACATGCCTATTTAATGACACTGAGTTCATGTGAAGTTTGGCAGTGTAATTAAAGTCTTATCTCTTGCCTCCACAGTTATTGCATAGATTTAAACTGTTGTCTTAGAGGCAGTTTTACTATATTTTTCAATCTCTCCCATAAAAATGAGACTTGATTTGCTCACCATGAGAACAGATCAATAAAAGCCACATTATACAGCAGATTAGATCACTAATCAGAGATCAAAGATGTTAAATACAAATTGTATATGAACAATTAGATCAAAAGTTCAGTTCAAAAGTACTGTACTTGTCTGTAAAGCTCAAAAGAAATGTCATTCTGATATGAAAAATCATCAAAATATTGTCAGTTTTATTTTTTTAATCTAGAAATAAGAAAGAGCATCATTTTTGAAAAGCCAAAGACACAATTTCTAACAATAAGTTTATTTTATGTATTATTTTATGTAACTTTTCTCATTATTATTACAGAAATCTAATTTTCTAAAAAGTCACCCAAATTAAAAGGTAACTGTGCTCAATGAAGAAGAAAGATGAATAATTTTAAAAATATCTTTGAGGTATTGATGATATCCTGAACAAGGATCTCTAGATGTCTATATGCTTTAAATATACCTTTCTTGAAATTAGTCTATTAAAATAATTTAATACTTATTAATGTGCTGTTATTTCAAAGCTATTTACATCTTGTATATAAGAACTAGAAAACAAATTCATCCATAGCTTACACACAGACAAATGCAAGGGGTTGTATTTTACCCATAACAGAAATTCAGGTCAATGGATGTTTTGGATTTAACAGCTCTATCTATTTATCTATAACACAGAGGTATAAATTTTATTAAATTACTCACATTGTAATGGTCATTTTATTTTAAAGATTTGTCACAGTATTATAGCATAGAAGTAAATTATTTTCTTGATAAACATATGTAATTTCAATTCATGCTAATGTAAGGTTCATTTAGGGCAGAACAGCTCTTTTTATTTCCAGTACAGTGTAATACCATTCCTATATGAAAAATGAAAAACAAAAACAAAACCAAAAACCATCTTTTGTCTTTGCTTGGTGTTCTTTGTTGATTTTTAAGAAACTATGTGGCTGTGCCAGGTAATTCTCTAAAACTAAAGATTCGGTGTGTGATTCAAATACTGACTCTGACTATCATAAAGTGCAGGAAAACAATAATTAAAAAAAAAAAAAGACAAAACTGATCTATCTAACTAAAAATATAATGGTCACTAGCAGGCTGAGTGCTGGGGTCAATCTGCAGTTTCTGTTGCTACACAATTACACTACAGGTGTTTGAAAAGCAGAACTGGAGCATCATGATTTTTGAGCCTTTAAAATTCTTAGACATGGTGTAGGCAAAAAATACTTTAATATAAATGATGTTTTATAATTTTCACTTTAACATAAGAAATTTATATATTGCTTCTTTTATATAATTATTAATCAGCTGATTGACTTATACAGACATATTCCAGTTAGTATAAAAATTAGAAATATGGCATTTTCTTAGGAGGAACAAGTTTCATGATTTGTATTAGTTAATATCACACACTACTAATATTACACTAAATATAACATGCAATATTCAGTTTATGAGGTAAATTATGGGAAAGACATTCCTTGGATTGCTGTGTTTGTGTCCTTTGGATTATTGTTTCCCTTTCCGTATTTTTTTTAGGTTTTGCCTACTGTTGAACACTTTAAAAAGTGCATACAAATAAAGGCACTTAACGTACCCACTCCTAGAATGATTCATCTGATATAAAGGGGAAAAAAAAAAACTTATCAACACTCTGATATATATGGCAGATTATGAATGCCAGGGAACAACTGAAAACAAAGTAATTCCTGAATGCCTGTGCTTGTTTTTGCTGGGATAGTTAATTTTCTTCACAGTAGCTAGTATGGAGGTTTGTTTTGGATTTGTGCTGAAAACAGTGTTGATAATACAGGGATGGTTTTGTTATTCCTGAGCAGCACTCACACAGTGTCAAGGCCTTCTCTGCTTCTCACCCCACCCCACCAGTGAGTAGGGTAAGGATATAAAAGAAGCTGGGAGGGGACACAGCCGGGACAGCTGACCCCAGCTGACCAAAGGGATATTCCATACCATATGATGTCATGCTCAGCATATAAAGCTGTGGGAAGAAGAAGGAAGGGGAGGATGTTCAGAGTGATGGCGTTTGTCTTCCCAAGTAGCTGTTACACGTGATGGAGCCCTGCTTTCCTGGATGTGGCTGAACACCTGTCTGCTGATGGGAAGTGGTAAATTAATTCCTTGTTTTGCTTTGCTTGCACATGTGGCTTTTGCTTTACCTATTAAACTGCCTTTATCTCAGTCCATGAGTATTCTCACTTTTACCCTTCTGATTCTCTCCCCCATCCCACCAGGGGGGAGTGAGAGAGTGACTCTGTGGTGCTTAATTGCCAACTGGGGTTAAACCACAACAATGCCCTACATTTCTCTGGTTTTTAAAAACTACATTTGATTTATTTAATTCCTGTGTGTTCTCAGTTTGGCATGAAACAGTCTCCTCCATCCACCCTGTTCTCCTCAAAATGATTAATGGTCGAGGTACTTCTTGAATTCTCTTACATGCTATATGTTCATTCTACCAAATGCATCACTCCCCAAAGTTCAAAAAATCATTTGGTAGATCCTGCAATGTATGCAGACCCATTATCAGTCTTAACTTGTTTTGGCACCCCTAAGGTGGCAAACACATGTCTAAAGTGTGTTTGCACATGTCTTGCAGTTTCACCAGACAATGCAGTTGCACACATTGCCATAGAAAAGGTGTCTACATGAACATATTTGAGTCTCCCAAATTCTGCTACATAAGTAACATCAGTCTGCCACAATTGGAGCGCTGCTAGGCCCCTTGTGTTTACTGCTGTGGTAGGTCCTACACGCTGACAATCTGGACAAGCCTGCACAATGGCTTTTGCTTCTGAAATTGAAATTTTAAACTGCTTCTGCAACACTTTTGTGGTCTGGTGAAAAAACTCATGTGACAGCCTAGCCTGTTGCCACAAATTAGGAACTGGTGAAACAAACACAGGTTGTGTGAGTTGATCAGCTTCAGCATTTCCCTGTGCACAAAATCCTGGTAAATTGGTATGACTACGATAATGACAAATATAATACGTTTCTTCTCAGTTATTCAATAAGACTCACAAGGTTTTCAGTTTGTTAAACAATAACTCATTGTTGACATGTTTTAAGAATGACCTTTCTAATCTAGTGACTATACCCACCACATAGGCAGAGTCTGCAACTACATTGATGGGCACAGTTCTCCACTTTACAAACACCTCAATAATGCTTGCAATTCCACTATTTGTGGTGATCCCATGATTTATACTACGTGACTTTGCCACTGGTCATTTTCTTTCCAAGTAATTGCAGCTTTTCCTGTCCTTCCAGTCCCATCAGTAAACACTGTCAATGCTGACAGAGGTCTTTCTGAACACAGTGATCTTTTCTCTAACCCTTCTTGTTGAACAAATGTCAACAACTTGTGTCCTGGATGATGCATACAAATTTGTCCATCAAATGCAGCTAAAGCTATTTGCAATGGTATGCTATTCTGCATTGCCCACTGCAAATATTGCTCTGTTAGTGGAACAACAATAGTCTCTGGCTCTTTGCCCAACATGTCAACAATTCTGGGCCTTCCCTTTATAACAACGTCAGCAAACATATCTACCCTTGTCGTCAATGTTATATGTGGTTGATTTGACAAAAAATACAATTCTAAAATGATCAGTGGTTCAGCCTCTCCTTCCAGCCATTGCATGATCAATGCCAGAGGTTGAAACTCATTGTTAATTATCAACAGCTGTATAGATTGTCCCATCACTGCATGATGTGCTTACCTTTTATTTAAACATGCCTCAACAGAATTTAAAGCTCCTTCTGCTTCTGATGTTAATCGTCTTGGGGCACTCAAGTCACTATCCGTTTTCAAGAGATCAAATAACGGCTGTAATGTCTGATAATCAATTCCTATAATTGTTCTTATCTAATTTATATTGCCCAACAAGTTTTGCACATCGTTCAGTGTCTGTACATCCGTTCCGATTTTTAATTTCTGCGTTTCAATACACCGCTACAAAATTTTCCATCCCAAATATTTCCATGGTGCTTCCCTCTGCACCTTTTCAGGTGCAATGTTTAGACCATATGCTTCTAAACCACAACACAGTTCTACCAAATATTGCTCAATGTTGTCAGGTCCTGCAATTAAAATGCCATCCATATAATGATATATCAACAAGTCTTTATGATTTTGTTGAAATGGCCTCAGCGCCCTATCAACATATAGCTGGCATATTGTGGAGAATTTTTCATTCCTTGGGGCAATACAGTCCACTGATACCGCTGCATTGGCACTCCCTTATTTTTGGTTGGCACTGAAAATGCAAATTTTTCACTATCACTCTAATCGCTTCCCTGACTCTGGCAGCATTGCAAATGCTCACAGTGCCAGCCTTGTGGATTCCCGCAAAATGTCTGGAGCCATCCATGCTAGAGTCTCAGGGGTGGCAAAGGGACCTGTTCCAAGCAAATGTGAAGTCCCAACCCTCCAGAGGGGGTCAGCATCTGGCTGATCCAAATTGTTAACTGCGGCTATTTCACAAAGCTCAGCAAATTTGTCCTTCCACAACAGCCTTTGTGTCGGTGTTAAAATAATTGTTGCTAACTGCATAGAATCATATGGTGTTATTAATTGTCCCGTCATTACATTCCCCAATAAAGTTTGTGTAAAAGGACAATATAGTCCATTTTGCATTACAGTTTTCCATAGTTCCTTAATCATTTCCCAGTGAAACGGCTGATATTGGCCTGGGTGTCTATCTTGTAATATCACAGGAAACTCGTGCACTCCCTCTTTCAAACTTTCCAAGTGCACTTTCCTCTACCCCTCTTTAATCCATCTCCTGATATTATTTTAATCATCGCTACTGCTCTCCTTATTACTGCTTTGCCGCACCAGTTGCTTCTTCCTTACTTTTGACTGTTCTTTTTTTAACCGCAAATCCTCCAATCGTAAGTTTAACAAATTTTTACTTTGTCCATCCTCATCTGAATCCTCTGACTCTGCTCCTTCTGGTTCATCAGAAACATGCTCAGTTTCAGCCTCACTCTCACTCCACTCCGTCTGCTGAGCAACATCTTGTTTTGTTGTTACACTGGCTTCCTGCCCCTTCTCAGTCTCCGACCAAGCCTCCTTAGCAATTCCTGCAAGCTGTTTTTCTGCACGCATCTCTTTCAATGTCTTGAAAACTAATTTCCAAGTAGTCATAATTTGGCTAGCGTCAAAGTCCCCTCGAGATGCCTTTTCCCAAATTTGCTCTCCTGATGAATCCCACATTTTAACATCAAATATTTGTGTAGAGGTTGCTGGGGTGCCTTGGCTCTTTAACCAGGCTAGCAACAGTCCCAGATTACTTTTTTCATATACAACTCCTCTTTTTTGCAAAATATGCTGAAACATCCTTAATATACTTTTTTTTCTTCTGCAGACATATTTGAACCCATTCTTAAAGCTTCTTAAAGTTTCTTAAATTTTCTTAAAGTTTCTTGGCTGCTCACCTGTCTCGATGAATGCAGGCATTGTTCCCTTAGTTTCCTTAGCCCCCGGGGTCTGGGTTGTCTGCCTGGTCCAGCTGTCAGGACAATCGATTAGCCAAGATGTCTCCTCCAGAACGCAGCCCTCTTCAGCGATCTGTCGCCTTTTGCCCAGTTCTGTCCTTATCCTTCCAAGGTCTCATAACTCCTCCGTCAGGGTCACCATTTGAGGAGATGAAGACACAGACTCCTGAATCCTACCAGAAGACCTTTTATTAGTCTAAAACCTGCTCTTATATATCCTCATTCGCTGTTCACGTGCACCATACTAAAATATCATTGGTTAATCAATAATGTTCACACACTTATTGGCTATATTTCATTGGTTAATTACTAAGCTAAAAACACACTGAACTTCTTGCATTTTTTTTTCTCTCTTCCTTCTTATCTCTGTGTTTCATGTTCTCATCCAGCCGCTGACATGGCATAGCACATCCGCTCCAGCCTTGCTTCATATCCCGTTTTTCTTCCAGGCGTTCAGCCAACCTTATCTTACTTTCTAGGCATTCAGCCTTCAAGGTCCTTCATAAGCATTGTGGACTCCAGCACTTGCCATAAAGCTCTCTACACATTTTCAACATTGTTCTCACATCATAGCCAAAACACAGCACTGTACTAACTACTAAGAAGATAATTAACTGCATGCCAGCCGAAACCAGGACGGTATCCAATTCTTATTCCATACCATTTACATCATGCTGCATTTTCCAATACATCATCACCTCTCCTGTCCTTTAACATAAATACACAGATATCATTCCCTTAGTCTATGGACCATCCCTCTAAAGTTCATTGAGTTCATTTAATTGCTTTATGAGAATTGTGAACAGAATAATAAAAGGGGTCTGGATAACTCAAAAACAAAAAGGAGGGAGCAGCATGTGGGCACTGGGACCAATCATAGGGGAGATGGAAGCATGTGAACAATTAGTTTTAACCTATCACCTTTTACATAACAAAGCCTGTGTAGCGTGTGTATTTTTAGCTGGGGGTATAAATTGGTGTGAGTCTATTAATAAAGTGGCACTCACTTAAAAAAAAAAAAAAAAGGGAAAATTAAGGGAATGACCCCAGAGGCACGATTAGAGAAAGCATGTTACATTCGGAACTTTCTGAAAAACTCTGCTGACCATGCGGTGCCTCCCATTGTGCAACATTTTGTGTCAATTGGTGACAAGCAGCAAAAGCACGAAGGTGTCTTAGTACGCATGAAAGACGCTTGTACCGGGCACTGGTTGGGTACGAATTGTTAACGTGGGGGAGAGGTTATGCTTGTGTTTCTGCAGATGAAGGTCCGCGATGGATACCTGCTACCTGCTTGCTGTGTGCGACCTGAGCTTAGCGTGCCGGATCGTGGGAGCACTGCTTCCGCCAGTCAACCCAACAACTAATGTGTGGTCTCCTTACTGAACCAGTCCTTGTTTGGTGTGCCCTTCCTTGAAGCTGACTTGCAGACATTGTTGCAAAAAAGTGAATGTATGTGGGGAATGAAGAATCTTACTGAAAGCCTTGATATTTTCGATAATTGATTACCTCTGTATAATGTTAACCCAAAAGAAGTCAATATTGTTTGCACTTTGAATGTCGATAGTTGTCTTCATGTAGATGCTAATGTAGTAGGAGGCTATCATGGGACCATGACACCCACATAAATCAACACGTGAACATGTTGATAAGCATAATGCGCTTAAACGTAATATAACTTTGGATGAAGCATGTAATGATGTAGTTGATTTATGAAACTGATGGGAAAGTATTGCAGCGGTTCTTCTCTTATCCGGAGCAACAGCAGGGAAAGCATTAAAGAGTTAAATCACCTTGTTTGTTAGGCAGTTAAGAATGTGAGTCAAATTTGCCACCATTATATAAAAAACAGAGCAAGTATTGGCTTTTTGTTGTTGGCTCAAGAACATGGCTGTGAGGATTTTGATGGTATGTGCTGCATGGATTTTAGGCGCCCCATTGCAGCAACATGTTACCAAAATCTGAGAAAATGTCAGCCTTTTTGGCATCCATTCACTCAATTGGCAGTATTGTTTGTTTGCTATTGCCTTGGTTGCCATCATGTTTGCAAGGGCCCTGCAGAACATGACAAACCTGGTACTAGCTGTTCAAAAACAAAAAGGGGGAATTGTTGGGGTCTGCAGAGGGTCTGCAGACAAGTTAGTTGACTTCAAAGACTTAGTCGTGTACCTTTAAGACAGCCACAAATTGTCAGGTATGTAAACAGGATGTGAAGAATTGGAACTTAGAACCGCAGCATACGGGCACCTACAGCAACAGCAAATAGCAAGCAAGAAGGACACAAAAACCTATCAGGGTCTAACACCTGTACTGTCTAAGATACATAAATAATTTGTATAAACAATATAGGCCATTTTGTTCGAACCAAGCCAGGCAGACATAGGTTTTTTTTCATTCCACCTCGACTTGCGTCACCATACCTTTTCAGGTTGGCCAGAAGCATTCCCAACCAGAACAGCCAAGGCTCGGGAGGTAACCAAAATATTGGTACAAGAGATAATACCACGTTTTGAGGTTCCTGCAACCATATCCTCTGACAGAGGACCACACTTTATCTCAAAGGTGGTACCACAAATTAGCCAATATTTGGATATAGATTGACAACTTCGTACCCCATATCGCCCTCAGTCGAGTGGCCAAGTAGGAAAAATGAACCATCTGATCAAACAACAAATTGTGAAATGGGGACAAGAAACAAACTTGTTCTGGCCTCAGTCTCTTCCTTTAGCCCTTCTGCACATACGAACTAGACCAAGGGTGAAGGACAGACTGAGCCCCTTTGAAATCTTATACGGATGACCTTATGAGATGCAGACTGGAATATCTACACAAGTTGGGGATGAAATCATGACTTCCTACATCATGTCATTGAGCAAACAACTCAATGAAATCAGGAAACGTGTTTGGAACTCAGGGAAGAGGTTTGGACAGACCTATATATGATATACAACCTGGAGACTACATGTATATAAAGTCTCTTGCAGATCAAACTCTGGAACCACAGTGTGAAGGACCATTCCAGGTGCTTCTTACCTCTTTTACAGCTATCAGGATTAAGGAACAGAGTGCCTGGATATATCACACTAGGGTGAATAAAGCACCACGGAAAGTCTGGACTTCTGAAGTCCAGGGACTCTTGAAACTCAAACAGAGAAGGTAGAATGTGGATTAAAATTTGCTTAATCCTGACAAACCTACAGGTGATTAGCGTGGCTGCTTGGCAAGAGAATTTGTATGTACAGTTAACACAGATTATTACCCAAATTATAAATAAGACTGATTGTTGGATTTGTACCCAAATGCCAAAACATTCTGGCCATGGAATGCCCTTAATAGGTGTTCCATTGCCATTGAATGTTTCTTGGACAAATGTTACTTTCTGGTGAAATATCACTCTTAGAAAAGATTCTCAAGCCAAGTGGGACCAGGAGCTAGAAATGGAAACAATAACAGCCAATACCTCAGGAGACCGTTGTTTGGTAAGTTCGGGAAACGGCATGTTTGTTGGGAAATACTCAAAGTGTAATTAATCCATTTCATTGAATGTTGGGGTCTGCAGCGGGTCTGGAGACAAGTTAGTTGACTTCAGAGACTTAGTCGTGTATCTTTAAGACAGCCACAAATTGTCAGGTATGTAAACAGGATGTGAAGAATCGGAACTTAGAACCTCAGCATACGGGCACCTACAGCAACAGCAAATAGCAAGCAAGAAGAAGGACACAAAAACCTATCAGGGTCTAACACCTGCACTTTCTAAGATATATAAATAGTTTGTATAAACAATATAGGCCATTTTGTCCGAACCCAGCCATGCAGACATAGTGTTTCTTTTAAGTCCGCCTCACCACAATTGAACAAGACAAATATAGACCCAACATTCCAGGCACATAATTATACTGGTCTTCCAGTTCCAGTAGGAACAGGGTGGTATTGGTTGTGTGGCACAGCAGCTCAGAAAACTTTGCCTCTGGGGTGGCAAGGAGCTTGTACCTTAGGTGCTCTGGTTCCTAACATCACTATTATTGATAAAAGAACACTGGACCCTTTGAGAAGAAGATGGAGGAGTATTTTGATCAGAAATCGAAGGATGAATAACCCCCTAATTGAAAGACTGACAGGCTATCATAGCTTCATGCGATGGCTAATCCCATCATTGGGAGTTAGCGAGTTAGAGAAAGCTATAGCAAACATCTCGGCTATAATAAAAACAATTGAAAACAAAATTATAGATGCAATCAGAGCCCTCCAAGAAGAAATTACGAGCCTTTCAAAAGGATTAGCACAAAATCATATGGCTTTAGATCTATTATTAGCTTCACAAGGGGGAGTATGTACAATAATCAATGTCAGCTGTTGTATGTATGTAGATCAGAGTGGCCGAATCACTGCTGACTTACAGGAAATCAGGAAACAGGCAAAGATCTTACATAAAGTTACTCAAAATGACATCTCTTGGGGTTTTTCCGAGCTTTTGCATGGCAATTTGATGCAGCTTGTGGTGTTGCCAAAGCACAGGAGATTGCTATAGTGAATGGAAGAAGAATCAATTAGGACAGAAACTAGAGTCCAACAAATATTTTGAAAAACTGTTAGACAAAGAAACAATGTATTAGATTGGGTATAGTAAAGGAATTTAATAATTTTCTAGAAAAGGGGGGACTGAGGGAAGGGGTTAAAGAAATGTTAGTAGATCTAATTGCTTAAGGATTACCTAGATTGTTGTTGATAAATAATGCTTTGTTTTATTAAACATTGTGTAAATTAACTGAAGCAAGGAGTCTTCAGTTCCTCCTGAAGGACAGTTTGTGATGAGAACTAGCTAAAACAAGCTCTATAGTTTGGACAAAGACCAAGGAACAACTGAGTCTGCACAAAGAGAGAAGGTAAAAAGTTCAGAGCGAGGGAGACTACCAAGCCTTCATCCCCACGACCCCCACAACCACCACCAAGAGGCAGTTGGGAGGGACTTATGGAAATGACTTCTTGGAACTAATTTTAATATGAAGTGGGGCTAGGTCACTAATATGTACAGGCGTGTTTGGAAACCTTATGTATATGCAACATTTGATTGTATAAATTGAGGCAAGTTGTTGCCCCAGGTGTGCACAGCTTTGGTGGGACTACCCACCCCTACCCACCACCACCTACTTTACAATCTGATAAGATTGTGGAGTCTGATTCCACACGTCACTTCCAACCTCTGTCCTGGAAGTCCTTCCCTTTTCCTTCCTCCAGGTATACCCAGGGAGGTATGATTAATCACTTCATTTTGCAATAAATAGCTACTTTAGCTTTTCATGATATCTTCATGCAAATAATGCCAAAATTCCTAGTGTTTTCCTACTGTGATGAACTCCAGGTGGCATATGCTTAGGCTTAGATATGTGTTTGAAAGATGAAGATAGTGTTAATGGCAAGTTAAATGTTCTGTTTCCTAGCTGAGCTTCAATTTTTGAATTTAGAAAGACTACTGCTAGGCCTATTTTTGCAGTTTAGTCAGTATTTAGCTCCTGGTATGAGTCAGAAAACAGGATGAACAGGTAATCCTTCCTATCCATTATGAATTTGCGCTGGTAAAAAAAAAAAAAGTTAATTAGTGAGAACTCCACAGCAAGGTACTATTTCATTAGGCTGCAAGACTGACTCCAGGGCTATCTGAAAGCAAAAACAGTACCTGGCCAGTTACCTATATTCTTGAGGGAGAATGAAATCCTGGGAAGAGCTTGTAATTGTTTTTCTCAGTGTTTCCCAACACCAAGTATTTTGGGAGCACTAGAAGGACAATCTCTCTCTAGGCAGGCTGATGGCAAGAGAAGGTCTCTAGTGCTTAATGAAATTCCTATTACTTAATAAATACTTGAAAAGAAGGATAGTTTCTACTGTTAAGGTATTCTTGTATTCAGCTGCCTGGCAAGTGGCTAACATCATGTACCCCACTTGGGAAGGAAACTCAGCAGCAGCAAAGCTTCCATTCTCCAATATCTGTTCCTATAAGGGGAAACTAAACTTGAAGCCATGTTCCCAGGTTTCTCTGAATGGCTCTCAAAGATAAGGTTAAATCTTACACTACATCTGGTATAATAATTATTGACCCAACTGGAAGATAACAGAATTAATTCTGTGAATCTGAGTCATGATTATTATGTGATTAGCCAGAAAACTGTTTTCTACCACAGTATGTAGTCCTTCCCAGAACAGTACATGCAACATGATTCTCAGCTCACTCTTACCTCACACTTCCTGACACTTAGGGTTACATCTTGGGGGTGTGCAGTGCAACACCCCAGCCTCTCTCCCACCTTGTGCCTCAGCTTGTACAATGCAGCTCTTTCTATGCTTGGCTGAATAGGTTTGTACAGTATGCAGTACTTGGGGCACAGAGCAAGAAGTGGCTCTAGATGCTGTGCAGGGCATATGATGTTCAATGGTACTTCCTCATGCAGTCCCTGGTTTTCACCCTGACCTGCAGTCACACTCCCTTATATGACCAAGGCAATAACCAGGTCCCCAGCTTTTTTGCTGTTTGTTCTGCAGTATTGTCTCAAGCACTGGAGAAAAACAAATTAGAGGGTTATGAGGCAATTTGTTTCTTAAATACTGCCATGTTAATTTCAGTTTGGTTGCTTTTATTGTTCATGAATCAGAATTAGATAGCACTGTTCATGATCTGCACAAAAGAAAGAACTTTTTGTTACATGGTTCCCTTGTGAGAAACCGAGGCATGATTTATGCCAGTAAATCAGTCTCAGCAGTGTTAAGGGCAAAACACCAAATGAAATCTCTGAAGAATGTTTTTCAAAAATCTCTCTTTCTATGTGTTGTGTTGGGCTTTATAGTAATGTGAATGCCTTTCTTCTGTGGCAGAACTGGATTTGGAGAGAAGGGGGGAGTCCACTGAAAGAGATCATTAGCATTCTTTGTTTATTTTAAATTGAAGAGATTAAATTTGGTTTTGAAACTTGCATATCTCTAATTGACTTTTTAATGTCAATGCAATGTTATAACTAATCTACAAATGATAAAGGCAGTAAATTGTTTGGGGTTTTTTACAAAATGACTTGTTGATAAACATCTGTGATAAGACTTTAAAATATGAATGCCAAGGACTGAGACTTTTCCTTTGGCTGGGCAAAAGGATCTTAAGAAATCTTGAAGAAGAACATTGCTATTCATCACCAGTCACCAAACAGAAAAGTGATTCTTGTAATAAAATTTTAAAAGAAAATAAAGTTGTGTTTAAAGCACAAACTGAGATTGTATAACCAGTCACACAAACACACACATGCATGCAACATTAGATAAAAACAGTAGATATAAATATATTAATAATTGCAGAAAATAAAATAAAATGCTGGGTGGCAAAACCAATGCAAGCTGTTTCTCATTTGTTTTCTGAAGCAATGCTCTGTTTCACTGGGCAAAAAGCAGAACCTGCTCCCCCCATCCCTGATCACAGTAGGGCTCTCTCCATTTTGCCATCACCCATAGTACTGTGACCTCTCATGGATGAATCTGCAGATGTTTTCATTCACTGCTAACAGGGGGAGATGCTATTACTAGAATCCAAAATTTTCATGAGTGAAACTTTCTACACACTGAAGCCACTGGGTGTGAGCAATATCTGCTGGAAAACTAATCACAACTACATCAGAAATTATATATAAAAAGCATTTTAGAAAAAGAATATAAAGCTTAAGTAATCTAATTTTGAACTGAAATCTGTATTCATGTACAGTGAATTATAAATTATATAAATGCTCTTTTATATGCACGTACAAACAATAATCCTTTAATCTATTATCTTTCCCTATCACTAGATAAGAGAACTTGTTATGTGGCTTTAAAGAAGATCAATGTAATGTACAATCAAACCAGACATAGCTAAGGTTCTGTTGTCCCATAGGTGGGTTCATTACCCAGTGTGCAACATCAATTCACACACTGAGTTCGAGGTTTTTCTATTCCTTCAGTCTAGTTTGCGCAAAGTAGGGAGCTAGGTGATCACCCACAAATGCCTAGCTCACCAATTGTCAAAACTTTACACTATTTATACAGTTCAGCAAGCAAAGACATCAGCCTTCATTGGCTACAAGTTACATAATTCCTTCATTACTTAGTATTCAGTTTCCTATTTGTCAAGTAATTCTCTCACTTCTCATGTTTATTAGTTCTCATGCTCAGTCTCCACTCTTTGGGTCTGGACTGGAGGATTTCTTGAGTTGGTTGTCAATGAGTGGGAGGTCACGATCTCCCCCTGCTGGAATTACCTTTTCCCTAGTTTTTGCTGAGCTTCTTTCTTGTGGCGAGCTTCCAGTCAGCTCATCTATCTTGTGGGGATGCTTCCTTTTGGTTACTCTTTTAGACAAAGGATTTACAGGCACTTAACGAAGCGCTTAGCAGGACATACAAAATACTTATATCTTGAATTAACCATTAACAACTCGTTTCAATTGTCATAAAGTCAAACTTCTAACAATACATTTGATTTTATTAACCATTCCCTTAACCATTTGATGTCAGTACTAGATTATCTGGCCCACCTCCCTTTGTTTGAACCACCAATTTAACTCTATACAGAAACCAATGTGTGAGATTTTTCATTACAGTTTTGAAGGTTCAGCTCTGTAAAATGTTGAAGGGAGGAGGAAATCCCATAGTTTGCTGAAGAACATCTTCCACAGACTTAAAGCTTTTCAAGTTAGCTCTTCTGGCACATGGCCAGACTGCATTATACCTTTTTACAGTCACACTCTAGAAAACCCCAGTTCATCAAGGTACATAAGCATTTGTCTGGTTTATGAGGCATACAAGTTAAAATGGACTTTAATTATGTGATCAGCTCAATTTATTTAACATTCTAAGAGCATATAAATAGACCATGTAAATACAGGGCAGAAGTGTTACTTTCAAGAGTAATTCAATAGCTGTTAAATATTTTCTATGTGGTGCATAATTTGTGTGGCCTCACATATTTAGCATTTAATTGTTCAAGACTATTGGAACACTAAAAACAAACAGCTGAAAACTAATGTTATCTAATGAGCTTTCCAAGGAACATTTTTATCATTTATCAAGCCCCCTTTGCTCTGTTAGACTTCACCAAATGACAAGGTTATTTTCAAGCCATAAACCCCCATGCTCCATGCAGTTATGGCATGCAACCAAATAAGTCTAGAGAAGAAAATTGAAGTCATAACTGACAACAGCTGCTCACTTCTAGCATTTCCAAAAAACATCCAAAGATTTTTTTCATATTGTTATTAGTTTGGTGTTATTAGTTTGGTGTCCTGTTTTCAGCTGGGATAGAGTTAATTTCCTTCTTAGTAGTTAGTACAGTGCTGTGTTTTGGATTTGGTATGAGAACAATGTTGATAGGACAGTGATGTTTTTAGTTGTTCCTGGGTGATGTTTATACTAAGTCAAGGACTTTTCAGTTCCTTGGGCCCTGACGGTGAGAGGGCTGGAGGGGCACAGGAAATTGGGAGGGGACACAGCCAGGACAGGTGACCCAAGCTAGCCAAAGAGGTATTCTATACCATATGACGTCATGCTGAGTATATATAATCTGGGGGAAGAAGGAAGGGGAGGACTTTTGGCATTATGGCATTTGTCTTCCCGAGTAACCGTTACATATGATGGAGCCCTGCTTTCCTGGGGATGGCTGAACACCCGCCTGCCCATGGGAAGTGGTGAATGAATTCCTTGTTTTGCTTTGCTTGCATGTGCGCGGCTTTTGCTTTACCTGTTAAATTGTTCTTATCTCAACCCTTGAGTCTTACATTCCTTTCTGATCCTCCTCCTCATCCCTCTGGGTGAGGGGGAGTGAGCAAGCAGCTGCGTGGTGCTTGGTTGCCAGCTGGGGTTAAACCATGACAGCCCTTTTTGTTGCCCAACATGGGACACAAAGGGTTCAAGATAGCAACAGATTTGATTGGAATGTGCTAGTTTAAATTTATAGCTGTTATTGCTGTTTAGCTATTAAGGGGCGGGTTTCTGTGCTTACCATGGGGCTTGCTTGCCTTACTGTATATTAGAGTCTAGTGCTCATTACTGGCTGCTTCTTGCTTTCGCTGCTTGCTGTACTGCTTATCATCTTACTGTGCTGTGCCCGGGAACATTCTCATAACAGCAATGGTGATGCGCCGGGGCTGGCAGATGGCCAGGGTATGGCTGCTGTTTCTGTGCTGCTGTACTTGACAGGCTGGAACTCCAGTGTGAACTCAAGTCAAAGGGACTGTGACCTGTGGATGAGTCCACGTGGGAGCAGGACACCCCAAAGCCCCTGCAGCCACGACTTAGTCCATGCCTGAGGAGGTATATCTCGGAGTGTCTGTGGCCATGGTTATGTCTGTGCTGCAGCAGGTATGCCTCTGAAGGAATTGTGGCCCAAGGACAAGTCCATGTTGGAGAAGGTACACCTTAAAGTATCTGTGGCTGTGGATAAGTCTGTGCTGCAGCAGGTACACCTTGAAGCATCACTGGCTGTGTGTGAGGTCATGCTGGAGCACCTCAAAGCTGGAGCACCTCAAAGCATGTGGCCATGGATAAGCCCACGACAGAGGAGGTACACCTGTGGAAGGACTGCAGCCAGGGATAAGGCCATGCTGGAGCTGATTTACTTCTGAAGGGACTGTGGCTGTGGGTAAGGCCATGTTGGAACAGGTGCGCCTCAAAGTGACTGTGGCTGTGAATATGTATATGCTGCAGAAGGGATACCCCTGGAGAGACTGTGGCTTGTAGCTGAGGCTCCACTTGGAGCAGGTTGCAGTCTGTGGATAAGTCCAAGCTGGAGCAGGGGCAAGGGGAGGAGTTCATTGCAATGTTAAACCCTACAGGCTGGCCCGAAGGGTCCAGGGGTGGAGATTGTAATGGATATATCTTTAAACTGTTGTAACCCATGATTTGAGTTTCATGTTATAGGAGTGACTATATCAGCAACCACCTGGACCATTGGAGAGCAAACCTTACAAGAAGCAGTGCAAGTGCAGCAGTGACCTGACCTGAGATGGCTTTGATGCCCAATAAACCCATACAACACACAACCTCTCTTCTCCTGAGTGACCACCATAAGAGCTCATGTTCATGGACTAAATTAATTCAATGGACATTTTGTGGACATTTGTGGACATTTTCTAGACATTTCTACAGGGGTGATGCATAAACTAGGGGAATGATGTCTGTGTATTATATCAAAGGATGGGAAGGGTGATGGTGGTTAATGAGGTTGTATTGGAAAGTGTGGCATGACCTAAATGGTATGGAATAAGGGGTGGATACCGTCCTCGTTTCAGCTGGGATAGTTAATTTTCTTCTTAGTAGTTAGTACAGTGCTGTGTATTGAATTTGGTGTGAGAACACTGTTGATAGGACAGTGATGTTTTTAGTTGTTCCTGGGTGATGTTTATACTAAGTCAAGGACTTTTCAGTTCCTTGGGCCCTGCCAGCGAGAGGGCTGGAGGGACATGGGAAATTGGGAGGAGACACAGCCAGGACACGTGACCTGAACCAGCCAAAGTGGTATTCCATACCATATGATGTCATGCTGAGTATATAAACTGAGAGAACAAAAAGGAATGGGGGGACATTTGGCATTATGGTGTTTGTCTTCCCGAGTAACCATTACATGTGATGGAGCCCTGCTTTCCTGGGGATGGCTGAACACCTGCCTGCCCATGGGAAGTGGTGAATGAATTCCTTGTTTTGCTTTGTTTGTGTGCGCGGCTTTTGCTTTACCTATTAAATTGTTCTTACCTCAACCCTTGAGTCTTACATTCCTTTCTGATCCTCCTCCTCATCCCTCTGGGTGAGGGGGAGTGAGCAAGCTGCTGCGTGGTGCTTGGTTGCCGGCCAGGGTTAAACCATGACATTTGGTCATCAAATCACATGGGAGTGTTCTGTCCTTTAGAGGCTAATATTAAAGTACAGAATGGAATGATCATGCTTTATTGGCTTAGCCTTTCCATGAACTGCTTATAAAAACAGTGTTTTAAGAAGTCTCACTAATGCTAATTGTCCTGAGAGTGGAGTTGACCTCAAGTACTTTACAACTTGTCTGTTATATAAGACTAATTAACTTTGACTGTGTTGTTAAACAGCCAGACACATATGAAATAGTTATTTTTTCATAAAATGGTACAGCTTAATGCTTCTAAACAAAAAACTCTGTGCTGAGGACTAAATTTGAAATACTTTTAAATTGTGTCATTAATCCTTGAAGTACCATCTCTGTGGGGCCTTCCTTATAACATTATCACTTTGTAAGAGTGAGCTGTACTTTATTTGTGGAAAACATTATTTTGATTTAAGCCAGAGGAATGGAGAGTCTCATGTTTTAGTTATGCTAAAATTATAAAAGTGACTTTATCATACCACTTTTACAGAGAAATAATTTGCATTAGACAATAACTTTTGAGTAAACAATTGTCTTTAATAGCAAAAATAACATAGGCTGCCTTTGTATAATATCCATGAAAGTGGTCTTAATATAATATTTGTCTTTAATATATCAATTAGATCAATAAATTACTCATTAACTCAAGTAAAAGTTAAATAATTCAGTTATAGAGAAATAATGGCAATAAAGTCTAGATTGCTCTCTTTAAAAGTTTGTTTTATTTGCATTTACATCTTTACAATTAACATAAAGTGAAAAACAATTTAGGAACTTGTAGTGAATGGAGACAGTGGGTTGTTTTGACATTGGATAATGTGCAGCTGTGGCCTTGCTTTGACAATGTGCAGCTGTGATCCTGCAGCAAAGAGTTAAATAACTTTGAAGGAGTATGAGAAGAAACCAGGATGAGACAGAAACAAAAGAGGAATGTGATCTTACCTCTAGAAGATAAGGAAACAGCATGAACAGCAGAGAGTAGCCTGTAGTGAACAGTGGCTGGGCGTGTGGACAATAGAGTTTGACCAACAGTAAAGCTTTTAGCAGCACGCATACAGAGTATGAACTTATAAAAACTGTAACTAACTAACAATAAATGTGTTTGCTTCACAATCCTTGCAAAGTCCGTGCCTTGTATGTCACAGGAACTCATTGCCATGACATTAGTATTTCAAATTATTTATTTTTCTTTTGTTGCAGTGGAAACAAAATAATTGAAACATCTAAAGTTCTGTGTTTATATCCAGATCCCACAAAGGCCTTGGGACAAACTGACTACCACTATAAAGTATAAATACTGCATTCACGGATCTTGAAACTATCATTCGTAATATTGTATTTTATTAAGATAGTATTAAATAGTATTAAAATAGTACTAAAATAATTTTATATAAACCTATTTTATGAAATCTTGGGCTCAACTAAAACCACAAACTGCAAGAACTGTAAATGGAGCTGTACCAATGTGTTCTAGAAATCTCCCCCACTGAATGAATCACGTTTGCAAGTTTTATTGTCTGATGAACACCACCACAGTACCCACAAAACAACACAGGAGAAGTCAGCTATAATTTCAGCCTCATGGCGGCCTAATCACTGTCCTCAAACATGTTGATTTGTACATAAGTTTTACTTTAGATGTTTTCTATTTGAGGGTTCTGGAGCAAAGGAGATAGTATTCTTTCATTTCAATTGGGAGTTTTGGTAACTAATTCAAGCAGCATAAAGATTTAGGAGTTTCATATTGCTTGGTACTTCACTACTTTATTACACAGAGTGAAGACTCAAAAGCTAGAACTCCTGGAGAAATATGGCAGTTTCATACAACAAACTCCCTGCACCAGCAGTGATACTCAAAACCCTTCCCCTTCCCTGCCCAGCTGCTGCAGTCTCCCTGGGATCTCTATATCTACTTAGCTGAGGTTAAGTGCATACTTTAATGTCTTTGTGCATGTTCGTTAAGTAGGAGCATACAGCTTCTGACCCTAAAGGGGAGCAAGGATAATGCCAGCAGTGGGGTGAGAGGTAAGTACAATCAGGCAAATATGCTCAAGTCACACTGCATGCTACTCTGCGATTAATAGGGAGCTAAAAGAGGGGGTCTGAGAGGGAGGGGTTCATTGTGGCCCTCCTCATTTCTCCATGGGTTGCTCTGATGCTGCAGTGCTCACTGGTATTACTGTGATGCAGTTCATTTGGGGCACTGATTCTCTATGCTGCTCTGAACTACTGCAACCCTCAGCTTGACTGTGAGAGGTGGTCTGTTTTTTGTGCTCTCTTTGAAGTGTGCAGAGCTAAGTGAGCTTCAGTTTGTTGTGTAGACTCAAATAAAAAAAACCCTTTGGCTTAGCCTCTCCTCTCAGGAGGAAATTCACTGTGATTCATCTGATGAATGTCAAGTAAATTCTAAGACTTTGACCTATGGCTTAAATTGGATTTTAGTGTACAGGACAAGACACTTTCTAACACTTTTGCATAAATTTGCATTTCACTTTTTGTAGTAAGACATTCCATGCAACTGATTTGAAGAATCAGTCAGCAATATACAGGCGAGTGGAGGTTATCTTTATTCGGCAGCTCTGGGTGCATAGGGGATCGCTCCCCCAAAGTCATACACACCAAAAGGACTTTTCAGTCCTCCCTTTATACAAGCTTCTCATACCTATTCATTAGTTTTCCAAGAAATTGTTTACATATTCATTACAATTCTGAGAATTCATTTACATATCTCACGCCTGCGCAATGTCCTTGAGGAGTTGTCTCTGCACAGACTCTATTGCTTAGCGGCCATGTTTAAAGTCTCCATCTTCGCCACGTTGCATGTACAACAGGAATCTAAGACAAAATGTCCCTTCTAAAGACAACCAACCCAAGGACTTAGCAGTCTGTACATCCGTCATGTGGCAATAAGGGTCCTTGGACATTTCCTGTCTTTTAACTAAACATAGGTGCGTCATCCTTTAGGTAAGTGGTACAGCATTCACTGTTCATTCCCCCCTTTTCTAACAGCTATTGTAAATTCTTTTACAAATACAGAAAATCATCATATCTTATGATCATTCTTCGACAGCACCAAACAAAACATTGAAGTAATATACATATTAATAATCCTAAAACTACTATAATAAGTATCATAACAAAAGCATGCTTTAACCATTCTAAATTAGGTAACCACAAAGTCAGTTTGTTCCATATAGCTTCAAAATTCCATGAGAAATTGTCTTTAGTAATTTCATGCAAAATCTGAACCTTGTTCCATATCTTATGGATGTCTGTTTCAATTTGATTACTTTGGTCTATGTATACACAACTTTGGTTTATTATCATGCATACTCCCCCTTCCTTTAAGGTAATTAAGTCCAGGGCCATTCTGTTTTGAATTACCTTACTCAAAGATGTTACTTCCTGGTTCAATCGGCTGATTGCGTCTGTCATTACATTAAACATTTGTTCAGTTTCTGCAGACATATTTACCACAGTCTTTTCTAATTTACTAAATCCTAACCACGGAATAAATCCCCTAACATAACTGTGGTATCCAGTATGTCTCACAACAATGGGGTTTTCACTTCTCTTAACACGTCTCCAGACATTATGATAGATTCCTGGAGGTGGAGACGTTTGGTTATAAATTCGATCTTGGGTAGTTAAGTATCCTATGGTACACATACCTGACCATCCTGGGGGAAGTTGTTTCCTGTTAAATCCATCCCCACTTAACCACCAATATCCTTGGGGAAGTTTGCAAGGACCATGTGTTGCAGTTAAATTTGGTCCTAAGAATCTCCCTGCTTTATACCAGCCATAAGCCCAATTAGCATCTTGTCCTGATGGATTGTGACCTTGTAATTGGGTATTATTACAAAAATCTATTACTGTTATGTTTCCAATTTGATCCACATTCCAATTTCCTACATAGACAGTAGTCTTATTTATCCAATAATCATTCCATCCATCAGATTGGGAACAAGTGTTTTGCCCTGGATTCTCAGGGCATGGTCCTCCTGTTTTACTTCAAGCTTTCCAATGGCAGTTATTATCACTTTTCATAAATACTGTGGTGGTTAGATTTAATATTTGTAAATCAAAACTAGGACCCAACTTATACGTTTTGTCATCATATAGACAGTATCCTTTACCATTGCCTGGCTTTTTCCAAAAGTCTGGCCATGTAGGCCGTTTGCCATCTAGATAATTCCACTTTTGGGAGGCCACCCCATACAGGGGTGTTATCAGGCCTCCCTTAGGAAGAGAGGTACATATCCAACATTCCTTAGCTTTCATGGCATTAACAATTCTTTGCAGTGTTTGAAGACAAGTATTGTTTATCCATACTTCAGTTTCTAAAATCTCTACAGTTATTACAATTAAGATCAGAATAACCCTACACAAATATCCCTGATCCTTTTGACAGTCCATTGTGTTTCTAGAAGTTATTACAATTAAAGAAATTACTACTGTTACAGAAATTATTACTATTACAATTAGAAATTATTACTATTACAATTATGATCTAATAAACCGTAGTTTCACGGGTCCTGCTGAGGTGATGGCCCATGATTTCTCAGGAGCCTTCTTTATCCAAGAATAGTGAATCCAGGCTGGTTGTTCTCTTATCTTGACAGTGGTGAAGGTTGTCAGCAGCACCTGATAGGGTCCTTCCCACTTTTCTTCTAAAGGTTTCCCTGAAAAAGTCTTTATATACACATAGTCACCAGGTTTAAAGGAGTGAATTGGTTGATCTAACCCCCTGGCCCCTGTTCCCAATATTTGTTTATTTATAACCTTTCATTGTCCCTGGAGGGCCTTCACATATTCACACAAATATTCCTCTCCCAACTGTCTTAGATCTTCTCCAGCAAATTGTAATTGGTATAGTCTCCCATATAATATTTCGAAAGGGCTTAAATTTTCCTTTGTTCTTGGCTTAGTTCGGATTCTTAATAATGCTAAAGGGAGAGATTGTGGCCAAGTTAGATTTGTTTCTTGCCCTATTTTTTCTATTTGTTGTTTAATTAAATGGTTCATTTTTTTCCACTTGCCCACTTGCTTGAGATCTGTAAGGAGTATGTAATTTCCAATCTATTCCTAATACTGTACTCACTTGTTGTATTATTTTGGCACAAAAGTGTGAGCTTCTATGAGAAGAGATTGTTGCCAGTATGCCAAAGCGGGGAATAATCTCATTCAAAAATCCCTTCGTTACCTCTCTTGCTTTATTTGTTTGACAAGGAAAAGCTTCTGGCCAACCTGAAAATGTATCAGTCATAACTAATAAATATCGGTACCCCCCTTTTATTGGGAGTTCAGAAAAATCAACTTGCCACTGTTGTCCTGGATAATTTCCTCTACTAATGTTCCCTAGTTTTATTCTATTTGTTACATTGGGATTATTACGTAAACACACTTTGCATTGCTGAGTCACCTGCTTTATTGTAGTGTATAAGTTTCACCCTATCAATTTTTGATTTAGACTTTTATATAAAGTATCAGCTCCCCAATGAATCTTATTATGTTCTGTTAGGGCTGTGGTCCATATTAAATTGGATGGTACCACTATACGGCCATCTACCAAATAGGCCTGCTTATTTAATTTTATTTTACCATTCATGTCCTGAATTAGCTTTAGGTCTTCTTTAGAATAGTTTAGTTCCTGATCTGTACTTACAGTTTGGATTTTACCATCTGGTATTAAGGATAATTCCTCTTTTCCTACTTTCTCTGCTGCTCGTCTGGCCTCGTGGTCGGCCAGGCGGTTTCCAATTTCCAAATCAGTGCCCCATTATGTCATCTTATGTTCTTCCTTCCTGGATGACCCTCTTATAACAGAGGGGGCCATTCCTCACGTCAAGGTCTGGCATGGCATATGTTCCCACCGATCAACGCCTACTGGGTTGCAGCCAACAGCGGAGCTCAAGATTCTTCTTGGTGGCAAACACAGAGGCCAACCCAGTCTTGCCCTTGACTACGGTAGGAGGCACCTGACCAACCTTACTCCTTGTACTTCGTTGTCAATGCAGTTTCATCCGCGCATCCCATAATGTTACCGAAATCTCGGAATGAAGAACTTATCGACGCCAATGTGATGCAGATAAGCAGACACTTCTTTATTGACGGCCGGGTGCGTGAGTGAGTCCTCTCACGACCAACGCACACCAAGTCTCAAAATCAGACACCATATATAGAACTTATTCATACATATTCATTAAGTATTCATGCATAATCATGATATTTCCCGAAAATCATTAACATACTCTCCTCCCATATCCGATTCTGCACAGTAAAGGTTAGAAAGGTCCAGAAATGGGTCTGGGGTACGATTTGGGTCAGTGGTACATGAGTCGGTGGTCGCGATCTCCCCCTGCTGGAATTACCTTTTACTAAAGTTCACGGTTTCTTGGCAGGTAACTACAAGCTGTCCCAGTCGACTCTCCCCAGTTCCCATTAAACCTATATTCTGACATTTCAATACACTTTCTACATACGGAAGACTAGTTAACTACGAAGAAACCTTTCAAACCCTAAATTTATTACCTAAGTTTTAAACAATGATTCTAGCCCATTCTTCTGGCCTTGGTATGGGACTGTACAAAGGATTTCATAACAGCTTTTACTGTGAAACTATAAGTTTCATTAAAATATATTTCTTATACCTCTATATTTCTATTAAAAATGATTTTATAAAATCAAATAAAATCAATCAATCTTAACTTATTAGCAAATCTGTAACATTTCCCCCCTTTGAAAGTGTTGAAAATTATTATTTCAATACTTTCACATTATTTACATATCATTTTTTTCAGCATATTTTGGTGGTGGACTATGTCTTGATGGAGTAGTTGGTACTTCTCTCAAACGATTGACTGAAATTCTATTGGTAGACTGTTTCTTCAAACATGCATACACTAGCATGATCATCAGAAAGACAATCTAACAGAAACAAAGTTTTGATTATGGATTGTATCCAAGAGCTCAAATTCCATCCCAGTTTGTTAAAAAAATTTTCCCCAGCCAATCTTCTGACATATCTTCTTGAATTGATTCTGTATCTTTTCTCAATTTTACCTAATAGGTCCAGATCATGTTCCACATCTTGAGAGACATTTGGAATGTGAATGCAACTGTGGTCCAGTCTATCCTTGAGATATCCACATACCCCATGTTCTTTAAATAGGAGCATATCTAATGCCATTCTGTTTTGTAAAGTCATCTTGGAAGTCGCCTGTAACTGTATGTTCAATCCCTTTAAACCTCTTTTTGGTGACATTTGTTAATTTTTCTACTTGACCTGTTAACTGATAAAGCCATTCTCTATTTCTATATGATGCTATAGGATTCAAAAGTGATTCAAGTGCCCAGCCAATTTTTACTCTTGTTGAGGGTTCATTCCAAGTATCATCATCTATCTCAGACCTCTTGGTTCGTTTTAATTTTAAACTTTCTAGGGATCCTCTAAATGGTGATTTCTTCCAAATTGGGCACAATGTTGGCATGCCTAGAGTAATTTGTTTCACCTTACCATCTAGTGGTAGGTGAGTTGTCCAGGTTCTGTCACTTGCTGCCCAAATTAGATGTCCTGGACATTGAACAGAAGATTACCTGCAACTAAACTGAGTTCCTCTTTTGGGTGTATAGGTACTAGTTAAATCGAGAGTATTTTTAAGACCTCGACAAAAACAACAATATTTTAAAGCAGTGGCCAAAGGAGGAATTTGCTGAATAATTAAGTCTGCATTGCTGCAATCGTACACCTTTTTCACATTTCCACCATGGGACTATTTTATTTTCCTTCTCTCTCAATGAAGTTGATTCATCATCGACCCAGGGTAATACTGAAAAAACTTTTCCATCCCAGGTAAAACACCAAGGAGTTTTTGCCATATACTGAAAATGGGAATATATGGTCATAGACCAAACCGAATCCCAAACTATTTCCTTTTCCTGTAGGGTTTGATTCTTTTTCTCACATTTTGTCTCGGTTATCCATACACTGGTGTTTGTTGTAGCCATTTTAGGGTAATAACACCATCCCTTGTTCCCTAAATCTCCATATAATCCCAGTTTTGCTACAAATCATCCTTTACATTCCCAAATAGTTGAATATACTGGTGATTCTTCCCCAACTTTAACCTTTTGTAATTCCCAAGTTTCCCTAGGTTCTTGTTTGCAATTCATTGTCCCATTTTCATATTCCAGTTTGGTCAGATTCATGGTTAAAATTCCCCATGGAATAGATTCACCTACTGCCCTCGGTATTGGTAAGCAAGCAGTGATCTGCGTGGCATTTTGCAAATTGGCAAATCCTTTAATTAATCCCAACATCAGATTTTCCTCAGTCATTTGTTTGGGTATGTCAATTACTTGTTCTGTTTCTAGTTGTCTTTTGTTCCTATCCACCAAGTCAGCCCATGATCCTGCCAACACTACCGACCAAAATAAAACCCAAAAAAAACCCCAATCAAAACGTGATATAAAAAATTAGACATGTTTCAGTGTCAGTTTTAAAGTCTCTGGGTCACAATTGACAATCTTCCATGGAGTAGGTGCTTTCTTCACCCGAGTATAATGTATCCAAGCATCTGATTCTGCTATCTTGATAGTTGTAAAAGTGGTTAACAGTATCTGGAAAGGTCCTCTCCAACGTTCCTGTAAATGTTCGGAGGTCCAAGTCTTCACATAGACATAGTCTCCCAGTTGGAAATCATGCACTGGATTCTCCATGGATAAAGGTCTATTCCAAACTACTGCACTCTGAATTGTAGCCAAAGTTTTCCCTAGAAAAGGAAATAGTTATACACATCCTGTTTTCCTTTTACATGTATGTTTGGATTTGGTTCTGGAGACTCATATGGTTTTCTATATAATAATTCATAAGGTCTGACTGAGGTTTCACTCTTTGGCTGTACCCTGATCCATAATAATGCCAATGGAAGTGCCTGAGGCCACTTTAGATTCGTTTCTTGACAAATTTTACTTATTTGTCTTTTCAAAGTTTGATTCATCCTTTCCACTTTCCCACTAGATTGTGGCCTCCAGGACGCATGTAAATCCCAATTAATTCCCAATACTTTTCTAATACTTTGGACTACTTCTGCAACAAAGTGTGGACCTCTGTCAGAAGAAATTCCAATAGGTACTCCAAATCTTGGAATTATTTCTTGTAATAACCACTTCACTACTTCTTTTGCTTGAGTGGTGCGACAGGGAAGGGCTTCTGGCCATCCTCTAGAAGTATCAACCCCTACCAGGATGTACCAACACCCGTTTTGTCTAGGTAATTCTGAAAAATCTACTTGCCAATAATCTCCAGGTTCTATACCAGATTTCCATCTACCCATTTGAACCTTTTTGTTAATTACTGGGTTATTTTGCAAACATACTTCACATTTTGCAGTTACCATTTTAGCATTTTAACTGATACTACTTGTTTTTGTAAATAAGTTACTAAGGCTTCCGCTCCCCAGTGACATTCCTGATGTCTTGTTTGAATTATCTCTCTCATCAGAAGAGGTGGAATTATTACTTGTCCATTAGGAGTTACCCACCACCCAGCTAGGTTTTTCTTAGCATTTAATAACTGACCCAATTTGTCATCTTCTTCTGAATATTTTGTTTTTTCCCTAGGAAGGGTTACTGTTTTAGAAGGAATTATTCCCATCTGTAATGTTTGTTTCTTTGCTACCTTTCTTGCCATTTTGTCAGCCAAATTATTCCCAGCTATTATTTTTGTATTCCCAATTTGATGTGCCTTACAGTGCATGATTGCTACTTGATCTGGCTTTTGAACTGCTTGCAATAATCGTGAAATTTCCTTTTGATGCTTAATGTTTGATCCTTGGGAGGACAATAACCCCCTCTCTTTCCACAAAGCTCCATGGACATGCACTCCCCCAAAGGCATATTTTGAATTTGTCCAGATATTTACTTTCTTGTCTTTACTGAATTCTAGGGCTTGAATCAAAGCAATAAGTTCCGCTTTCTGGGCTGATGTGGTACTCGCCAGTGCTCCTGCTTCTATAACTGTAGTATCTGTTGTTACCGCATATCCTGCGTATCGGACTCCTTGTTCCATAAAGATGCTTCCATCAGTATACAATTCCCAGTCTGATCGCTCCAATGGCACATCCTTCAGATCTTCACGACTGGAATAAACATACTTGATAGTAGCCAAGCAGTCATGTTCCAGTTGTCCTTCTTCCTGTATGGAGTTTAAAAACACTGCAGGGTTTACCAGGTTAGTTGTCTTTAGAATCACATCATCCTGTTCAGTCAATACCACCTGGTACTTCATCATTCGGCTGGGAGACAGCCGATGTCCCCCCTTCTGTTCTAAGACAGTTATCGCCATGTGTGGAACATAGACTGTTGTTGTTCTTCCCAAAGTCAATTTCCAAGCTTTTTTATGAGCATTACTGTTGCTGCCACTGCTTGAAGGCAGTTTGGCCACCCTCTACTCACTGTGTCCAGTTGTTTGGAGAAGTATCCGACTGGTCATTTCCAGCTTCCTATCTTCTGAGTTAACACGCCCAGTGCAAGGTGTTGCCTTTCATGAACAAACAACCGAAAATCTTTGGTTAAATCCAGAAGTCCCAAGGCAGGTGCAGACATTAAGGCACGTTTCAACTCTAAAAAAGCCTTTTGCTGTTGTGGGCCCCATACCAAGGGAGAATTCTTTTGGGCCTCATATAGCGGTTTAGCTATTAGCCCATAGTTCATAATCCAAAGATGACACCACCCAGTCATTCCCAAAAACGCTCTGAGTTCATGAATATTTCTTGTCTCAGGTATACCACAAATAGCTTCTTTGCGATCTTTTCCTAATTGTTGTTGTCCTTTTGAAATCTCAAAGCCCAGATATATCACAGTCTGGCAGGCTATTTGGGCTTTCTTCCTGGATACCTTGTACCCATTTAGTCCAGAAAATTCAAGAGGTCAATAGTCACCTGTATACAAGTAAATCTTTCTTCTGTAGCAATCGGTATGTCATCCACATATTGTAAAAGTAAATGTCCAGATCTTGGTTTGTCCTGTTTCCAGATCTCAAGTTCCTTTGCTAACTGATTTCCAAAAATAGTTGGACTGTTTTTAAATCCTTGGGGTAATCTGGTCCATGTCAGCTGCATCTTTCGCCCGGTTTGTGGATTTTCCCATTCAAAAGCAAACAGTTTTCTGCTTTCCTTTTCCAAAGGTATACAAAAGAAAGCATCTTTTAAATCAAGCACTGTAAACCACTGATAAGTCTCCTTTAACGCTGTTAACAATGTATAAGGATTTGCTACTACAGGATAAATATCCTTGACTATTTGATTTACTGCTCTCAAGTCTTGTACCAGCCTATATTCACCCGAAGGTTTTCTGACGGGTAAAATAGGAGTATTATACTCAGATTCACATTCTTCCAAAATTTTGTACTCCAAAAAAATGTATCAATCAATTTCTTCAATTCCTGTCTCACTTCTGGTTTGATTGGATATTGTTTAATTTTCACTGTCCCTGCGCCTTCCTTCAAATCTATTTTAACAGGCTCTGCTAGTTTCGATTTACCAGGAATATCTGTTTCCCATACAGTAGGGATCACTGCCAAATCCACCTCCGGTGGAATTTCTTGTTCCTTTACTCTTTCTTGTATCATCAGGATTTCTCCCGTTTTTGACTCAGGTATTTTCAAGAAAAGTTCTCCTTCATCAAAAACAATTTGTGCATTTAATTTGTATAACAAATCCCTTCCAAAGAAGGGTATCGGACATTCTGGTACATACAAAAATTCATGTGTAATTATCTTATTTTCAAATTTCAAATCCAGGGGTTTCAGGAATGGCCTGTTTTTGTTCCAGTTTTTCCTTTACAGGTATTTAATACCAAAAATGTCGCTCCTGTATCCACTCCCAATCTCACAGGTTGAGCAACATTTTTTTTTCCACTTTCTTATTATCAGAAGTTATAGTCATTACCAAATTATCTCTAATAGTTAGCTTACATTCAGCCTGCCAATCCTTTCTTTGTCTTAAGTAAAAGAACAAATCCACATTTGGCATTTTACTCCATTTCCCTTCTCTTTTACAGAACAGCATTAACTGCAGAATAGTGTTATAATTCAGTGTCCCATTCATGGGCCATTTTTCTTGATCATCCAATATATACAGGGGCCACCAATTATTACAATACTCAATCATCTGGCTCTTTTGCAGATCATCCTGTAAATTTCCCCAATGTGCCAATAAACATCCCAACAAAGAATTTTTCGGGATTTTGTCATTTACAGCAAGATTACCCATGCTTTTACTTTTAAACAACCGAGTTAACTTAGATGCCATGGTGTAATTACTCACAGTACAATACACAATTATTCAACTCTGTCACTCCGATCCGCGGATCCACACTCCACACTCGTTTTCGTGCTCAATTGCACGTCTCACCCTTACAGCCACACTCACACTTTTCCACAATTATTACTTTAAACAAAGATACGAAAAACAATATTATACACTTCTTAATTTTCTTCTCAATACACAGACACAAGAAACAATTCTGTATCAAAAAAAAACCCCTTCTAACTTCTTGTTAGAGGCACTACCTTAGAGAACACTATAGTGTATAGGTTCTCTTGTTTCCACTTTTGTCCAACCCTGCAATAGCTTTCGCTTATGTCTTACGGGCAGATGCCTAGGCTTCCACTTCCACAAGGATCCTTTTAGTCCAACCTGTCGACGGCGAGGGAAGTCAAGCGGGCAAACTCAATATGAGTGATAAAGCAAGCTTCGATTTATTACGGCGCAATTATGTCTTATATACAGGTCCAGTTAATTATGCCTACAAGTCATCTGCTGATTGGCTAAGCTCTAAAGGGTTACATTTTCATACGTCCTCCTACTTGCGGTTTCTGCGGATAGCTAGCTACATATTTTTTTTTCTCTCTTGTCTACGCGAATTCCTCAAAGTTATTTACAACATTAGGCACAAGGTCAGTGTGTTTTCTCAGCTTCCTTATCAGCATGCCTCAGCACAGCTGCAAGACCTGCTTCAGCTAACTTACGCTAACTTTGTTTCACAAAGATCTTTAAGGGAGTCATGGCCGTGATCACACAGCCATTCTGCAACATTTCCCCCTTTTTCTCTTTGCGCAAGCAAATCTTGTGCAGTTACACGCTCGAGTAATTTTCGGATACAAAAGAGAGGACAGCTTAAACATACGAGTGCAATGATAACAATTATTACTATAAGCAACACACTTTACAACAGCCCTTTTAACCAGCCTCCTATGCCAAACCAATTTGCTAGGCCTTCAAGGCCAAAAAATCCAACATCCTGTTGAATTTTGTGGGAATGCTCCATCAGCTGCTTGATTTCTTTGTGTATGGAACTTGAATTATCTTCAAGGTCCATACAACACATACCTTCAAAATCTTCACAACCATGTCCATGTGCTAATAATAAAAGGTCAATGGCCATGCGATTTTGTAAAACGGCATGTTGAGCAGAGCTCAAACTTTCAGCCAGGTCTGATAAGACTCTGCTGGTGAGGTTGGCTTGTTTGACAACCCAACAAGACAGTGTCCCTAAGTTTTTGTGGGCTCGAGCAGTGGCGACACCTGGGGTAAAGAATGAGACAAAGAATACTTCCCATTTATTCCAAAGTTGAACATTATCATCACAGATGTTATCAAGGACTTGGGCAACGTCTCTTTTCCATCTCACTGGATTTGACTTGTTAGGGTGAAAATGTGGTAGGGTTAAACTTAGGCAACCAATTGTACATGGGCCACCTACAGGCTTGGAGGGAATTCCATTCCATGCTCTATTACCACAGATGAAAAACAAACCAGGGGGTAATTTCCTAGGGTATAATATTCCAGGTGCAGGATTGGACAGATCTCGACTGGTATGGTTACACCAAGTGTTCCAATTAAACTGATTTCAAATTGGATATACGGGAGTAACAACGGTTGCGTTGCAAGGCATGTTAGAGGTTTCACCAGCACATGGGTACCGGGAAGAATTCAAATATACACAATAAGAGGCATTTAGTGAATCGACTAGTTCGATTTCTTGAGGGCTAGGACCAATAGGGAGTCTGTCACCCCAGTTATCAAATTTTTCAAAAAAGCTACTCATATTATTACCTCGAGCCAATATGGTAACTTTTGGCATCTGGTTAAGAGACTGGTTAAGGGTGACCCAATCTGAGTCATTTAACGGCATGCCTACTAAGCAAGTTAAAAAGGGTATACTAGGGGTTGACAAACTTGCACTAAACGTGGTGGTGTTAATAGATCTACTCAAGGTTACCCATACATTTTCTTGCGGATCAAAAAGTGGCTTAGACACAAAAAGCTACAGTTATGGCAACAAAATTAACTAAAACAACAAGCCTCAACATTATGCTTAAAATATAACCAAAACAGTGTTAATAAGTTCAATCACAAGTTGACGTTGGTCACTGGAGCATCGGTCACTGCCGCTTTGGTCCACTTCGCTGGGACCCACTGCAGCCCTGTGGGAGTAAGTACACACATGTAACCCCTTCCGGCATACTTCACTTCAGCGGGCCCTTGCCACAGGCCAGAAGCGGGGTCTCGATACATGACAAAAAGGGGTTGACTGTCTTTTGTTTCGAGCTGGCTGTTGTGCACCCAAGCAGGCGGGTGCTCGCTTTCAGAAAAAATGCACAGGTAATTTATGACAAAGAGCGTTTTAGCAAGTCTCTCCTGGGTATCTTTAACATCTTTAAACTTATTAAGATACTGTTTTACTGTCTGGTTAGTTCTTTCGACTATTGCTTGTCCAGTGGGTAAATGTGGGATGCCAGTGACATGTTTTACACCCCATGCTTGACAAAATCTTCGCATTGCTTCACTAACATAGGTGGGCCCATTATCTGTCTTTATGGTTGATGGCATTCCCATGACCGCAAAACAACTAATCAGGTGTCTGATGACATGGGATGCCTTTTCTCCTGGTTGTGCTGTGGCCCATACAAATTTGCTAAAGGTATCAATAGTTACATGTACATATTTTAGTCTTCCAAACTCAGGGACATGGGTGACATCCATTTGCCACACTTCACGTGGCCCTAGACCGCGTGGATTTACTCCTATTCCCAATCCTGGTCCATGGTGGCTACATGTGGGGCAAGCTCTCACTATTCCCTTTGCTTCTTGCATCGTGATATTAAACTGGCGATAAAGTCCACGGGCGTTTTGATGGAAAAAGTGGTGTGCTTCACGAGCCTTGACAAAGTCACTTAGAGGCACAGTTAAGGATACTAGTTGGTCGGCTCGTGCATTGCCTTCTCCAAGCCCTTCTGTCCATTGGTGACTTCGGATGTGAATAATACAATATGACGTAGATCGCTGTTGAATGGCTGATTGAAGTTGTCGCAATAGTTGGAATAATCGGTCTTTCTTAACTTCTTTGAGTCGTGCATCCTCAATGCGACAGACGACACCGGTGACATACAGCGAATCTGTGACTACGTTTATTTCCTTGTGCATCCACTTTGTGAATACCCAAACAACAGCTATAAGTACTGATATTTGCAGCGAGTTGCCGCGCTCAGCAGGGAGAATGTGGTGCTGCCACTGTTGGTCTTCATACCACGTTGTTGCTGCTTTCCTTGATTTTTTCCCTGCATCTGTGTAGATGGTGAGGGCGTCTCTAAGAGGGCGCTCACTTCGTTTCGGTCTGGTGAGCCATTCATGGTTGCTGACTCAGCGTAATACTGGCGCTTTTAGGGAGCTCAGCTTTATTTCTGCTGCATGTGTCAACAAACTTAACTGCAATGCTGGAGAGTGCTGCAACTGCTATTCAAGATCTTCTCGTCGGATGGGCAAGTAGATTGTGTCCGGCTCGCAGCCTTTAATTTGAATGATTCGATTTCTGCCTTTGCGAATCAGTTCAGCTAAGTTCTCAGTTTTTTCTTGCAGTGTTGTTTTTGGTTGCATTTTAGTAAACAACCACTCTAACACTTTGACCGTCTCCCCCTTTTTCTCTTTGCACTGCGTTAGTGCACCAATAAAATGAGAGGGGCCATACAAGATCGTTAGGTCAATAGGGTAATTAGGGTGATAGCGATCGACTGCTCAAGTCGTATAAGTGTTCCTAAGTGTTGTATCATAGCTTCCTGTTGTTCGGTTAGCGTTACTTTCTTCGCAGGATCTGTACCTTTGAGGAGGGGGCGCAGCGCTTCAAGGTCATCAGTAGTGATGCCAACAACAGGGCGCAGCCATTGTAAATCACCAAGAAGTTTTTGGGCATCATTGAGGGTTTTTATCTTCTGCTGAATTGATAACTTTTGAGGAAGAATTTGAGAGTCAGTAATTTGCCATCCTAGGTATCTCCATACTGCAGAACGTTGAATTTTCTCTGGAGCAATGATAAGATTATGTTTTTGTAGTTGTCGATGTAAAAAGGATTCTTGATGGGCTGTGAATGGCTGCGGCTGAGCGAAGAGAATGTCGTCCATATAGTGATAAATGACGGTGTTAGGCCATTGTGTTCTGATTGGCTCTAAGGCTGAACTGACAAACAGTTGACACAAGGTGGGACTATTTTTCATGCCTTGCGGTAGCACGGTCCATTCGTAGCGGTTTGCAGGTGCTTCACGGTTGATGGATGGTAACGTAAATGCAAAACGCTGGGTATCACTTGGCTGTAAGTGTATTGTGAAAAAACAGTCTTTTAAGTCAATGATTAACAGTTGCCATCCTTCTGGCAACATTGCTGGATTTGGGAGGCCAGGTTGAAGGGCTCCCATCGCCTGCATTTGTTGATTAACAGCTCAGAGGTCATGTAAGAGATGATACTTCCCAGATTTTTTCTCGATGACAAATACTGGAGTGTTCCAGGGGCTAGTAGAAAGTTTAAGATGGCCACAACGTAGTTGCTCTTGAACTAATAGGTGAGCCTGTTGCAGACTTTCCTTTTTCAACGGCCACTGCTCGACCCATACGGGGTCATCAGTTAACCATCGTAATTGGATCGGGAAAGTCCATTTTGCAGTGACCGTTATTAAAAAGGTGTGTTGGTGGTGAGTATCATTCCTAATTGGTCGAGAACGTCTCGCCCAACTAATGCATTTACCCCGGCAGGCAGGGGCATAACAGTCACATAAAGAGATGCTGTGCGTCCATCCAGAATAATTAGAACTCGGTGCTGACTGCGCTGAACAGCAGCTGTTCCTCCAACTCCTTCTATTCCACCTAAACCAGGTTGAAATGGCCAGTGAGATGGCCACTGAGCGGTCGAGACGATGGTGATGTCAGCGCCGGTGTCCAGCAACGCTTGTAAGTGTCTTTGCTCTTCATCGTGTACAATAGTGACACGGGTGATAGGCTGGTGATTTAAAGGCATTGTTAAAAGTGCCAGTCCTCCTGTGGAGCCAAAACTCACGGCTCCACGTTCTTTGGACGCTGGTGATACTGGACTGGTTATTTGAGGGAGTGGAACCAACTGCGCAATTCGACTTCCCTTTGGAATGTGGATGGGCGGAAAATTTGTTTGCGCAATGATGCAAATTTATCCGGTGTAATCACAATCGATGATACCAGGCAATATAAACAGTCCCTTCAAACCACTAGAAGACCGCCCTAATAAGAGAGCACCATAACTTTGTCCATTAATTATCAGAGGTCCTCGGACATGAGTTGCGATTTTTTGTGGGCGGTTGTCAATTAATGTTGTATCTACTGCTGTTGCCAGGTCCAGGCCGAGGCTCCCTCGGGTGGCAGGTTGTAACACGGTGTCTGCCGATAAGAGTTGGTCATGTCTCCTGGAGGGGGTGTCGTGAAGGTGACAGGAGTCGCGATTGGGGTCGACGCGCTGCAGCTCCTCGCGCTCGGTTTCCCATTTCCCAACTGCCATCAGACGTTGGTGTTGTGGGTTCCTTGCTGACAATTTCGGCACCACACGTGACGGTGTCGACATCGGTCACGGGTATGTCCTGGCTTCCCGCATCGATAACAGAGGAAGTCTCGGCGCGTGGTGGTCGCTGGCTTCAGGGGCGCGGTAGCCCCAGGGGGGCGCAGAGGCGCAAGCGCTGCAAAAGCCTGACTTTGGGCTTGCACTAAATCTCTCCTTACTGCTTGGATTGCTTTCACTAGCAAGGCTTGCTGACCTACTGGCACCCGACTCATTCGCTCTAGCATTGTTTCTACAGAAGAATCTAAGGGCAGGGTCACTAAAATGCCTTTGGTGTAACTGTTACTATTCTCCAAAATACATTGGCGCAATAACGGCCCTTTCATAAAGGTAGGCATATCGGCTAAGTTGATAGCATCAGTTACTCGGTCAACAAAGGATGCAAAAGACTCATCTCTCCCCTGTTTAACAGATAAATATGATGGTGAGGGTGGTGAAGTTTTTACTCTCTGCAGGGCTTCTCGGGCCAGTCTCATGGACTCGGCTGATACCTCAGGGGTAAGGTGCAGTTGAGCGTCGACACTTTGAAATGGCCCTGTGCCCATTAGCTGCTCAACGGTGACTCCTAATAGGGGGTCACCCTGCTGCCTTGGACTATGTGCAGATACTTCACACAGCCGCTGCCAATGGGCTTGCCACAACAATTGCTGGGATTGTTTCAAAATGAGACGCATTATGTTTTTAACATCTTCGGGGCACAATATATCACTACTCCAAATATAATTTAACATTTGTCTGGTGGGCTCACTGTGGAGGCCTGACTCATTCACTGTACTATGTAACTGACTCAATATTTTCCAATCAAAGGCCTCCCAGGTTCCTTGTCTTTGGTTAATGGCATTCATCTGATACGTTACAGGGAAAGCTTGTGGGGGGTTGACTTGCTCAGCAATATCAAATATTCCCTGAGCAGCTGCTTCTTGTGCTATTTTTTGCCAATTAATGCGCGTAGAACGCAACAGTTTGTTTACTGTTTTTTAGAATTTTGTAATGACTGCCCAGTGCTATTTTCTTCCTCAACAGCACTTTCGTCAGATGTGTCTCCGCCCTCTGGCCCCCCCTGAGGCTACTGCGCCAGAGGGGGAGGGCAGAGGACACGGGGCTACGGCGCTGGAGGGGGGGGGCGGAGGACACGGGGCTACGGCGCTGGAGGGGGGGGGCGGAGGACACGGGGCTACGGCGCCGGAGGGGGGGGGGCGGAGGACACGAAGGGTCTGGAGGTGGTACAGTGGGCTCTATAGGTGTTACAGAGGGCACTGTTTGTGATAAAGGGGGTATCGGAATGTGATTTTCACATGGCATAATTTTTCCTGCATTAGGATCTGCGCTTGCAAGTCGGCTTGTTGCTGCCACAGCAAGGCGCTTTTCTGCTTGATATCTTTTTATACAATTAGTTACTTAATTTTTTTTTCTATTTTTTTTTCTTTTTTCTTTTTTCTTTTTTCTTTTTTTTTTTTTTTTTTTCTGCCTTATCATCATCTATAACTAAGTCCCACAAGCAGTCTCCAAACACACGCCACTCCTCTACTTCAAACATTTTTTCGGGGTCTGTAAAAAACTCTTTTGCTTTTCCCATAGTAATTAACTCGGCCAGATCTTTTAAAGGGCCTACTCCCCGCTTTTCTAAAAAGCATCTTAATAATTCAAAGGCTACCTCTCTTTCCATGATGCGCGCACTCTGTAGTCTCGCCCCCCTTCTTGTCCGGCGAGGTTGGATTTCCGCGACCTCCTTGTTATCTGGTCCGGAGCAGCGATTTCGCTAGGTAGCCTCCTTCTCGGCTGGCAGACCCCGCCTTATTGCCGAAGGTCCAAGCGGGGAGACGGCGAACGATGTCTTCGGAGCCAGTTCCCCGCTTCCCGGACGCTGCAACCGGGGCCTCAACGAGCACGCCGTCCACCGAAGGAGGATTGGGGGTCCTCTCTTCACAGGAACATAATGAAGGCGTCAGTCCCTGTTCGGGCGCCACTTGTCGACGGCGAGGGAAGTCAAGCGGGCAAACTCAATATGAGTGATAAAGCAAGCTTCGATTTATTACGGCGCAATTATGTCTTATATACAGGTCCAGTTAATTATGCCTACAAGTCATCTGCTGATTGGCTAAGCTCTAAAGGGTTACATTTTCATACATCCTCCTACTTGCGGTTTCTGCGGATAGCTAGCTACATATTTTTTTTTCTCTCTTGTCTACACGAATTCCTCAAAGTTATTTACAACATTAGGCACAAGGTCAGTGTGTTTTCTCAGCTTCCTTATCAGCATGCCTCAGCATAGCTGCAAGGCCTGCTTCAGCTAACTTACGCTAACTTTGTTTCACAAAGATCTTTAAGGGAGTCATGGCCGTGATCACACAGCCATTCTGCAACACAACCCTGCACAGCTTTCGCCACGTCTGACAGGCAGACTTAGTGTGACTCAAACCCACTGGTGGTACTCTAACCCACTCCTTACCATACACTTATTATAGTGGGACTTTAACCCACTTGCTTTAGTGGGACTCCAACCCACTTCCTCCAGTGCACTTACTTTAGTGGGACTCTAACCCACTTACTACAATTACAAAAATAAGTGCCTTACCAAAAATCCAGGGAATGTCGCGAAGAGCCTTACGGATCAGGGATCTATGGGTATCCCCGAGAAATCCTCGGTGCCGGCTGGAACCGATCAGGTCCCCGACTCCTCCGGTCTCCTTCAGCGAGGTCCCATCTGGGTTGCCAAAAACTGTTACTGAAATCTCAGAATGAAGAACTTATCGACACCAATGTGATGTAAATAAGCAGACACTTCTTTATTGACGGCTGGGTGCGTTGGTCGTGAGAGGACTCACTCATGCACCCGGCCGTCAATAAAGAAGTGTCTGCTTATCTACATCACATTGGTGTCGATAAGTTCTTCATTCCGAGATTTTGGTAACAATAACAAGTCACTGTCATGGCAAAACACACAGATTTACATTAGTAGAACTACTATAGAATGTATTTTATTTCAGTTTTTATGCCAATATCCCCCACAGCCTTGCTGACCAAGGGATATTGTTTTACCTGAACTAGGCAGGCCTCATGCTTATAATTTTTACTGTAACAGGGAAAGCATTTTTCGCCTTACCTGGAATTTATTTGCAGATAAACCTGGTTACAGATTTCTTTTACTTCAAGGAGGTCTTCTTTTCCACTTTTCTGTTGAATTAAAGATAAACTCAGTATTTCAATTACTTGATCATTTTTAACTTTTGGTTTCATTTCTCCTTCTTTAAACGTCTAGATGTTCTAATAAATCTCATCCCAACAAAGATTTTGGTGAATCTGGCATTCCTATTTGTTTTCTTAGTTTGTACTTTAAAGGTTTCAGGATGTTTTTTTCCTGGTGGCCAGCAGTTCCCACAACTGTAACAAATTCTTTTCACTGAAGGTTAACACAAATAAGTTGCTTCTGTATCCACTAAAAATTCCACCTCACTTTTCTCTAGTCCCTAGTTCACCAGAACCCCTTGCTGCTTCTTTAGCTTAGGGCAATCTCGCTTCCAGTGCCCACTTTCCCTACAATATGCACAGTGATCCGATCCCATAGGAGAGGGATTCACTCTTTCACTTCTGCCTGACATTCCTCCTCTGTCTCTGCCTCTTCTCCTCTACCAGTTTAGCACGACCCAGCTCTTCTTCTCTTACCTTCTGTACACGTTCCCTCTTCCTTCTATCAACTTTTCTACATCATGATTATCTAGTAACAATCAACTCAAACCTTTATCTAGTCCTATTAGATCATCCTGATAAGTCTTTCACAACCAACTTTCAAACATCTAAATTTCCCCATCAAAGATTAACTTTTATTCTCCTCACCAGCAGAAGGATTCGGGGCAGGAGATGCTCTTCCTGCTCTACAGGTTACACAAGCCTGCCTCTGCAACAGCACTTCTGCTTTAACTCTTTCTTACCCTGAATGCAAATCTGCTGCTTGTTGCTTTAAGTCTGTGTTCTTACATATCATGCCTTTGCAGGCAAACAGCAAACACCCTGCCATGCATCCAGCATGACTCAGCTGCACCTTCGAGTGGGTACTGGGGTTTGTACAAACTCACCCCAATACTGTAACACTTTCACAGGGTCTTTGATTCTCTCCGCCTCCACTCTGTTCCTTTTCCGTTACTAATATTAAAGGATCTTGTGGAGCTAGGTTAATACCACACTCATTTTGCCACTCTGGGTGATTTCTCAGAGTGAAAAACATATCGGCCTACATTACTTCATCCCATTTTTCCTCTCGCCTCAAGAATAACATTAACTGTAATAAAACATTATAATTCAGTGTCCCATTTAAGGGCCATTTCTCTCCGTCCCCTAACTTATACAGGGGCCACCACTGATTGCAGTACTTAACCAAAGTCCTCTTATTCACACTTCCTCCAGGTTGCCCTCCTATTTTCTTCCAGTGACTTAGAACACATCCCAATGGACTCTTTCTTACTATTCCACCACTTTGTTTTCCCCCCATATTACCTCAGTCGCTATCCCAGCCACAGACCACTCGAATTTCACTTACAGCTCTCTCTCTCTTATCCCAAGGTGTCCAAACCTTACAGTTAGGGCATTCAATTTCTTGTCCCCACCACACATACAATAATTCTTTACACCATATACACTTTAAAACATATAGAGGTTCACATTCACCCCTCAGATGTTCAAGACAATAACCACATACCAACATTTATACTAAATACAGAAATGTTCTCACATTTCCAGCATAAATGAGTATAACAATTATTATTAGTAACCTTATAATTATTAATCCTGTATATACAGATTGACTTCAAATTATTAAATGGTTGTTTTGTGGGTTTTTTTTGTTGCTGTTTGTTTTTTTTTAGTCTCCCAACCAAAACAGAATCAGAGTTCCGATATTCCCTTAATATCAGAACAGGTACCAAAACAGAATCAGATGTATACTTGGGGTGCTAGCTACCCGGTATACGCCATCCTGCATAAGCATACAATGATCTTACGCCTTACGGACAGCTTTACAGATGGACAGGTCCCAGAACAGAATCCGAAACAATACTGTTTAAAATATAATATTAATATAATGCTTACAATTAATATAATATTTGAATAAAGATAGTACCTTCGCTCCGTAAGATGGAGTCCTTGTCTGCTCCTGCGGTGATCCAGATGAGATGAGGAGCCCCTCCGGGAAAATCCCCGGGGGTACCCTAGGGAGTCCCCACTCTCAATGGGTCCTGCAGCTGAGCAGAGCAGGTCCCATCTGGGTCGCCAAATTGATTTGAAGAATCAGTCAGCAATATACAGGCGTGTTGCGATGGAGGGAAGACACAGTCACTCAATATGAGTGATCAGCAGACTTCGTTTATTGTCTCTTACAGTCACCTTTTATGCCTTCTTATAATTAGCTCATACATATTACAAAAGTTAAGCTCATTATTGGTTAGTTGCCTAAATACCAAGCCCGCCCCTTGTTTCTCTTCTGTAGTTATCTGTTCCCACCTGCAACATTCTTTTCCCACCAAAATCTTCCTGTTATTGTGTAACAAGGACAGCCAAAGACAGTGTATTTTGCTTTACTTCAGATAAGCTGAGAGCGATGTGCATTTTTGTCCAGCCAGCTGGACTATGTCTATGTGACCCTTTTCAGCTAGCCAGTTATCCACAATTCCCCCGTTTTTATTTTGGGCGACATAGGCTTGGTTGACAATCTTCAATAACAGCGTTTTAACACAAGAAAACTACATATCTAAGCACTACTAAAACTATTACCATAATGATCAAAAAAAAGAATAATAATAATCCCGTTTGCTATGAGATTGTATCTTTGCTGTCAAAAGTTCGAGTTTTTCATGCATGGTCCTCTGTGTGTGGGATTGGAACAGATGTCGAATAGATTCCAGAACAGGGCCCATCGCAAAGTGCTGGCAAAGCAGCGTTCTCGCATCGAGCTCCTCCAGCGTGCTCTACAGCAGGTTTTACCCAACGGCTGGGAACCCAAATAGTGCCTGAATTGGTAGAAATACAGACATAACCACGCCCCACATAAATCACCTCCACAGGACCTACCCATTGTCCTGGTTTTGCATCCTTATACAGTACTTTCATGTGTGGTGGCCTGGGGGGTTCTGAGCCAGCGTGGTGCCTTATTATAGGCGGCTCATTACTGTCCCCAAACACACACAAATGATTAAGCACAAAAAGGGCTTTCACCACCCTTTCTCTTACATCCTGAATCTCTTTGAACTTTTCTATATAGCGTTTTAGCGTCCCGTTAGCCCGCTCTACAATTGCTTGTCCAGTTGGAGAATGAGGGATTGCAGTAACATGTTTAATATTCCACATTTGCATAAAGCGTTTGAGTAGTCCGCTACCATATGCAGGACCGTTATCAGTTTTAATAGTAATAGGCACCCCTAAAACAGCAAAGCAACTAGTTAAATGCCGGCGCACGTCCCGGACCTTTTCCCCGGGCTGTGGTGTGGCCCATAACATATGGCTATAGGTGTCTATAGTAACATGCACATATTTCAATCGACCGAATGCAGGAACATGAGTAACATCCATCTGCCAAACATCATTAGACTGTAGTCCTCGCGGGTTGACCCCGCAACCGAGCCCTAAGCCTGAGTTATGGTGACTACATATAGGGCAAGCCTTCACAATGGCCCGAGCCTCCTCCATAGACAGTTTGTAGGCTCGTGCCAATCCCTTCGCATTTTGATGGAAGATCGAATGGGCTTCTCGGGCTCGACAATGTGGTGCTAATGGGGGTTCAGTAGTGATTGCGACGAGACGATCAGCTCGAGCATTGCCCTCTCCGAGGCCTTCTTCCCACTGGTGGCTTCGGATATGGATCACCGCATACGATTCCGATCTCTGTGCGATTGCAAGCTGCAAGCTCACAAGTAGTTCTGTCAAGCGTTGATTCTTTAATTCACGCACGCTTGCATCTTCAATCCGGCTGACTATGCCGGCAACATAGAGAGAATCTGTGACTACGTTCAGTGGGACATCTCTCCATCTAATAAATGTCCAGACCACTGCATAGAGTTCTAGCGTCTGTAGAGAATCCTTTGGCTGCGCTTGTAGAATTTGGTGTTGCCACCCTTGCTCATCTTTCCATGTTATGGCAGCGGTCCTAGAGCGTTGACCCGCATCAGTAAAGGCCGTGAGAGCGTGTGGGATAGGCTGGCTGGATCGCTTCGGCTTAACAATCCAGCCCATGTTCTCCATCCACGACAGGATGGGCGATGGGAGTGGTTTCACTATTATCGCTGCTCCATCGTGGAGTAATGCAGCCTGCAGTTCCTCGGAGTTCTGCAAGTACCACTCCAAGTCGATCTGTCTCATCGGCACCCATATCGTGCCAGGAGGAGTGCCATCCACCTGTAAAATACGACAGCGACCTTTCTTGATCAGCTCCGTCAGCGTCGAGATCTTGTCTTGTATTGTGCGTCGTGGTTGCAGTGGGGGAGCTATCCATTCCAATACGATGGTGGAGTACTCCCCTTTCTCCCCCGTTTTTATTTTTTGCTGTGTTAGAGCACCCATGAGGTACTGAGTGCCACACAAGATAGTCAAATCGATGGGTAACCCTACAACACGCCGATGCGTGGAGCGCGCAGTCACCATTGAAGCTATTTGTTGTAACGTTTGTTCTTGCTGTTCAGTAAGCTGTACTGGGGTTGAAGGATCTGTCCCTCTCAACAGGGGGCGTAGTTGATTTAACAGTTCATTGGGGATGCCCACTACAGGCCGGAGCCATTGCAGATCACCGAGCAGTCGTTGGGCGTCGTGAAGGGTTTGGATATCCAAGTGGAGTGACAACTTTTGAGGCTGAATTGTTGCATCAGTGATGCGCCACCCCAGATACTTCCAGGGGCTTGATTCTTGCACCTTTTCGGGTGCTACTACCAATCCCCTAAGCTTGAGTTGTTCAGTTAAAACCTGTTTTTGTCGTAAAGAGAAGGGTGTTGGCTGGGCTAACAAGATGTCATCCATATAATGGTAGATTAAAGTCTTAGCCCAGCGTTGTCGCAAAGGTTGTAGTGTGGCAGCAACGTAGAGTTGACACAAGGTGGGCGAATTTCTCATTCCTTGCGGGAGGACCGTCCATTCAAAGCGTTGGTCCGGTCCCTCCCGGTTGATCGCGGGTAAGGTAAAGGCAAATCTGCGCTGATCATCTTCATGTAAAGCAATTGTGAAAAAGCAGTCTTTCAAATCTACAATGAGTAAATGCCACCCTTCCGGTATCATAGCTGGGTTGGGTAATCCGGGTTGTAAGGCCCCCATATCATGCATCTGTTTGTTTACCGCTCGCAGATCATGAAGCAATCGATATTTTCCAGACTTTTTCTTGATAACAAAGATGGGGGTATTCCAGGGGCTCGTTGACAGACGCAAATGACCTTGTTGATACTGCTCTTTAACCAGTTCATGCGCCTGTTCTAGACTTTCCCTTTTTAACGGCCACTGCTCTATCCACACTGGTTCCTCTGTCTTCCATCGGAGTGGGATCGGGAAAGTCCAAGCAATGGCCGCCCCTAGAAAGGGAGGTCTGAAGTGAGGACCATCCCCATTTGGGCCAAGATATCGCGGCCAATCAAAGCATGCACCCCCTCAGGCAATGGAATAATTGAGACACAACAGTTTATAACTTTTTCAGCTATAGTCCATCACAGAAGGGGGGATTTGCGAGCGAGGGTCAATCCCCCCACTCCTGCAACTGTAGCATTGGTCGTACAGGTTGGCCAATGCGCCGGCCATTTGTGTGCACTGATTATAGAGACATCAGCGCCAGTATCCAACAGCGCAGTAATCGAGAGAGTCTGGTCTCCATACTGCACTGTGACCGATCGCCGTGGTCGTTGTTGCAAGCCAATAGTCAATAAAGCCATTTGCCCTGTAGACCCAAAGTTACCTTGTCCTCGAGGTTGTTCTTGCAGTGGTTGGAGGGTGCCTGCAAGATGCGGTAGTGGAATCAGCTGGGCTATCTTGGTCCCTTTAGGTATAAAGAGTGGGGGAAACAGCGTCTGAGCCATAATATGAATTTCTCCGTGAAAGTCCTTATCAATCAGTCCCACCAAAACATTGAGTCCCAACATGGTGGCTGATGAACGCCCGATGAGTAATGCTCCAACAGCTTGTCCGCGTATACAAACTGGGCCTTGTATGCCAGTAGCAAGTTTTGTAGGCTTTGAGTCCAAGAGGGTACAATCTACTGTTGTTGCCAGGTCCAAGCCGAGGCTTCCGCTGGTTGCAGGTCGGAGAGGAAAGGATTTTGTGCTGCTGGGCAGGCAGCCGCTTTTTGTGTCAGCGCGGGGCGGCTCTTCCCGCTGGGTTGCCCGTTTCCCGATCGACGACAAGCAGCTTCATTGTGAGTGTCCGAGCGGCAGTTTCGGCACCATACGGAGTTGGCATTGCAGTCCCGTCTCACGTGTCCGGTGGCACCGCAACGGAAGCACCGTAGACGAGATGGGCCGCGGTCATTTGATCGCCCAGCAAAGGCTTGCAAAGGAGCAAGGGCTGCTAAGACCTGACTCTGGGTAGACTGCGCCTGCTCTTTTAAAGCACTCCCTAGTTCTTTTATTGCCTCGACTAACATAGCCTGGGGCCCGACTGGCACTTGTGCCATTCTTTCCAAAGCTTCTTCTATGGTCCATGTCCCTGGTAGCATAGCTAGGATGTTACGTGTGGCTGGGTTACAATTCTGTATGGCACACTGCTTTAAAATGGAGCCTTTGAGATAGTCTTGCACCCCAGCCGCCTGTATGGCGTTTGCTACCCGATCAATAAATAACCCAAATGGCTCCTCTCTTCCCTGCTTGATTCCCATATAGGAAGGGATTCCCCCGGGCTCCTTTATACGGTCAAGCGCTAGTCTAGCTAGCCTCATCGCTTCCTTTGCCTTATCCGGTCCCATCAGTGCCTGCGCTTCGGTTCTAAAATAGGGTCCTAAACCCATCAGCTCCTGTAAAGTAACCCCATGCAGTGGGTCCCCTGGCTGTCTAACCACTGCTACCGATTCCTGACAAGCAGCCTGCCAATGAGCGTTAAACAGAAGCTGCTGATGTTGGCTCAAGATTAACTTCATTATACTGCGGATGTCACTCGGGAGTAAGATATTAGTTCCCCAAAGATAATCTAACATTTGCCTGGTGGGTTCCCCTTTTAAACCTGACTCACTCACCGTAGCCCGTAGCTGAGTTAATAATTTCCAATCTAAGTTAGTGAGAGAAACCGTGATATTCCCCTGCGCATCTGGCTGTGAATACGTGACCGGGAAAGCCTCATGCACGATTCCCGCGGCAAAATCGCGTTCACCCTCAAGCATAGCACTGTCTGCTATCTGCTTCCAGACCTTTTGCCTATTTTGGGCAACCTGAAGGCATTCTGCAGAAGGATTCGTACATTCCCTACTCTCTACGGGGTTTTTACGGTCTATCTCTTCGCTTACGTCATCATTCCCCGACGGGGGGGGGGCTGAGGGATTCAACGAGGGCGGCGACGGGAAGGGCGACTGGTCCCAGCTTCCCGCAGCCCCCTGCTGAACCGTCAGCGTACGCACCGAGGGAGGCAGCGGGCAATCGGGGGGGGGAAGCCGATTCCCCCTGCCGTGCGGCTACTGCAGTCCCGCTTGCAACTCCCAGCCGCCCAGAGGCAGCAGCAGCCGCTCTCTGTTCGGCTCGATGTTGCAAAAGGGCATTAGTGACAGCCTGCCACGGTTTCATCAGTTTTTTGGCAGTTTTATTGTCGGCTATTACTTCGGCAAACAGCGTGTCCCCATAATTACGCCACTCTGCATGCTCGAAAACCGTATCTGGATTCCCAAAATGACCCCTCGCTACCCCATAAGCTAATAACCCTGGTAATTCCTTTTTACAATCTATGCCCCGAATGCTCCGCTTTTCTAAAAAGCCTTTGAGCAAATCATACGTCGCTTGTCTCTCCATACCGTCGTCAGCGCTGTTGCAGCCTTTGCGAGACTTCGGCGACGCGTGGCCGGCGGGACCCTCTGTAGGTGCTCCCGGGCGCGGGGACTGTGCCCTTCCGCCTCCTGCGCTGCTTTCAGGACCGGTACCCGAATCTCCGTCGAACCGTGGCTCGCAGGTTCAGCCCTCTCTAGGGTCCCTGTTCGGGCGCCATTTGTTGCGACGGAGGGAAGACACAGTCACTCAATATGAGTGATCAGCAGACTTCGTTTATTGTCTCTTACAGTCACCTTTTATGCCTTCTTATAATTAGCTCATACATATTACAAAAGTTAAGCTCATTATTGGTTAGTTGCCTAAATACCAAGCCCGCCCCTTGTTTCTCTTCTGTAGTTATCTGTTCCCACCTGCAACATTCTTTTCCCACCAAAATCTTCCTGTTATTGTGTAACAAGGACAGCCAAAGACAGTGTATTTTGCTTTACTTCAGATAAGCTGAGAGCGATGTGCATTTTTGTCCAGCCAGCTGGACTATGTCTATGTGACCCTTTTCAGCTAGCCAGTTATCCACAATGGCGAGTGGAGGTTATCTTTATTCGGCAGCGCTGGGTGCATAGGGGATCGCTCCACCAGTCATGCACACCGAAAGGACTTTTCAGTCCCCCCTTTATACAAGCTTCTCATACCTATTCATTAGTTTTCCAAGAAATTGTTTACATATTCATTACAATTCTGAGAATTCATTTACATATCTCACGCCTGCGCAATGTCCTTGAGGAGTTGTCTCTGCACAGACTCTATTGCTTAGCGGCCATGTTTAAAGTCTCCATCTTCGCCACGTTGCATGTACAACAGGAATCTAAGACAAAATGTCCCTTCTAAAGACAACCAACCCAAGGACTTAGCAGTCTGTACATCCGTCATGTGGCAATAAGGGTCCTTGGACATTTCCTGTCTTTTAACTAAACATAGGTGCGTCATCCTTTAGGTAAGTGGTACAGCATTCACTATTCAGCACAATACTGAATTTGAAACCATATTGTTTAGTATATTTGACTGAACTATGGTCACTGACACCATATATGCTTATCTGTGTCCCAATTTTCTAATCTGTTCACTGAGCTACTATTTGCCTGTTTTAAAAAATGTTAAGTATGAATTAATTGAGATGTGTTTTTGGCTTTTTCTCATATGGCTATGAGATTGGAAAGAGAAAGCAATGAGTTCTCCTGGTATCCACCCCATCATCTCTGAAACTGAAGTACAGATTTGCAAATCCTCAACATGAAGGTCACATCCCCAGAAGAATGATGCCAAAGACTGTCTGGGGACCAGATCACCATTGTTTAGCCCTGCACACTTCAGGCAGCTTTGAAGGTCTAGGGACTTTGGGGCAGCTTGGGCAGTTTTGAATATCTGCCAAATCCTTGGTGATCTTCAATTAAAAACACTATGTACATTAAATCTTTTGCAATTGTCCATACACATAGCCCTGCAGACACTGAGAATTTAATCTTAATAAGGATTTCAAGAAGAGACATATTATGTGCACAGTGAGTACAGTGGGATCCTTCCTGGCATGCAGTGGACAGCAAGTTGGTGTGCTTCCCATTGAGCCCTGTTAAAGCACCAATATGTTCTTGTCCACTTCGCTATCGTATTTCAGTGGTTTGATTCATGATTCTGGAGGGAATTTTGTGTGAGTAGTAAAGCAATTATTCCTACAAATGAAAAATAATACAGATAATACTGTGAGCTGCATGCTTTAAAAGACAGATTTTCTGGAATTGGTGGAAGAGTTGCGAACACGACTCCCACATTTGGCAGGATCCATTAGTCCTCCTATAGAGTCTACCCTCCTGAGGATCCTCCTCCCTGTCATTACAGCATCCTTCACACTTCATAGTGTTCAGTAACTAAAAGGTTGATTTGCATGACTTAAAATTGCACATCTAATATTTTTTCTATATGTATAAGCATATCCAATAGCTTAGAAAATGTTATTTGCATCTGAGACTAGGAAGACATATCTTTACAGAAATGCATAGATTTTATTTGAAAAAATGCTTTTATTTTATAGAATGTTCTTCTAAAGTGGAAAACAAATATCCTGATATGCAATGTGATCATTTTTTATCTTTGATGTGAGGCCTTGGAACACTGGTCTGCAAAATCAGTGCAATTTTTGTGTGGCACAAGAGTCCTCATTGCACAGGAAGGTACTAACGAATCTTGTTATGTCCACAAGTACTATCACCAATGGAAAAGAGCTTGGCTGGGGAGCTGAAGCATGGCTGAAGTGTCCCCAAGATGACTGATTGCAATAATGGCTCCAGGTGATGGTTAGCAGCTTGCACAAGATAAAGAAACATTCCTATTGCTGAATCAACTGCTTGCAGCAGAGTGTATAGAAGAGACTGCTGCCTTAGGTCTTATTGTTGCTAATTAAATCTTTCTCACTTGAGCCAAAGAACAGACTGCTATCTTCCTGAGTCTGTGTCATGGTTTAACCCCAGCCATCAACTAAGCAGCATACAGCTGCTCACTCACTCCACCACCACCCCGGGGGGGGGGGGGGGGGGGAATTAGAAGGGTAAAAGTAAGAAAACTCATGGTTTGAGATAAAAACTGTTTAATAATTAAAAATAATAATAATTGTAGCGGAATGAAGTGGGTTGATTAGCATTGATAATATGCAGCTGTGGCCTTGCTGCGAAGGCAGTGGGTTGATTGACATGGATGATGTGCAGGTGTAGCTCGTTCCTGCTAAGTAGTTAAATAACACTGAGGGTGGCAGGGGAAGGGTTTAGATAGAGGAGGAATGGTGTTGTCTGACCTGTGAAGGTGGGAGAAACAGTATGGACAGTAGAATGTAGAATCTGACTGGTGGTAAAAGCTTTGTAGCCTACTAGTTTGTGTTGCAACAATTGGTGTCCTGTGTGTGGGTGAGTTGGATTCAGGCTACAATAACTGGTGCCCAATGTAGCTGAGACAAGTAGGAGAACCTGTGACCCATAACAGACAGTGTGAGAGGTGAGTTGTTGACAACCAATGGGTATGGGTGTATTTGAATAGTTGTCCATCTTAACTCAAATGGCAACTTTTGGTGCCCAATGTAGATGGGGACTAATTGATATGGGTGCAGAAGAAGAAAATTCTATGTTAACAATGTTTATAGATATATTTGAAAAAAGAAGCATAAAGTATAACAAGAAGGCAATAAGAACTTTGCTAGGATGGTGCAAAGTAAATGATGTGCTAGTTATGCTGAAAAATGTCTCGAGTGTTCAGACATGGCAAAATGCTGGAAAATTACTTTTTAAGGCTTCCTTGGGGGGGGTGTGTGTAAAATTGCAACAACATTGCCAACAACATGGAGATTAGTCTTAGACTTACTGGAACAACTAAAAGTGGACAGGGAGACAAATCCTATATTTGCAATGCTTATGGGTATATTTGAAAAAAGAGGTGTAAAATATGATAAAATGGCAATAAGAATTCTACTAGTGTGGTGTAAAAAGTATGATTTGCCAGTTACAGTGAAAAAGGTTTTCAGTGTTCAGACATGGCAAAGCATTGGAAAGGTATTTCTTGAGGATGCTTCGAGGGGAGACAAAATTGCCACAGCCTCGTTAACAACATGGAGATTGATCACAGATTTGCTAGAACAATCAGAAGTGGACAGAGACACAAACCCTATATTCACAATGCTAATAGACATATTCGAAAGCAGAGGCATAAAGTATGATGAGACAGCAATAAGAGCTCTGCTGGAGTGGTGTAAAAGGAATGATTTGTCAGTTACTGTGAAAAATGTCTCCAGCATTCATATATGGCAAAGCACTGGAACGTTACTTTTTGGGGCTGCCACAAGAGGGGACAAAATTGCTACAGCATCATTGACAGCATGGAGATTGGTCTTAGATTTACTAGAACAATCAGAAGCGGACAGGGAGACAAAGGCTGCAGTTGAAATAACCACATCCCTGGTTGCAGAGATGATGCCAAATAAGGTACCTTCAGTGCCATCAGATTCTCCGCCATCGCCCAATTCACGCAGTCGGGGCTGGCAGGAGGAGCAGAGCAGTGCCAGGTTGAGTGGGCAGAGTTGGTTCCCTTTGGGGCGGCAGGGAGATCCAGTCATCGTCCCGTTGTCTGACTGTGATCCTGAGCCATCTGTGATAGGTTTATTGGAGGAGACCTCAGGTCATGTTCAACAACCAGTCCGAATTACAGCATCGGGACCAGATCCTGCCAAATTCTGGAAAAAGATGCGGGAGCAAGCACTTGATGAAGGGGATATCGATGCTACAACTGCCACGGGGGGCAGAGTGTTAGCCTGCCCAGTGCTTCAAAGGGATGGTAATGCTCCCCCTGAGTGGTAACCTTTCAACTGGGGAGTGATAAAATAATTAAGATCAACCTGTATACAGTGCGGAATAGGCTCACCTTATGCTCAATCATTGTTACATAGTCTTTTCACAGCAGAGCTTGCTGCTCATGATTGCCATATGATTGCTCAAATTATATTGACCCCTATGCAAATGTTAATGCTTGAGTCAAATTGGAGGCACTTGGCAAATGAGCAATCATTGATGAATTTAGAATACCCCCAGGATGACCCACGTTTTGGGGCAGGGATTCCACAATTGATGGGGGAGGCTCCAGTTAACTCTCCTCAGTTACAAGCTCGCTTACATCCTTTAGTCCTGCAGCAGGGAAAAGAGTTAGCTCTCCAAGCTTTATTGCGGGTCCCAGATCATGGCGCTCCACAACAATCATGGACCACAATAAAACAAGGTCCAAATGAGGGGTATGTGTCATTCCTGGATAGGCTGAGGGATGCCTTGGATAAGCAAATACAGAATGGGGCAGCTAAGGAAGCATTGTTAGTTCAATTGGCTAAGGACAATGCAAATGAGGATTCTAGAAAGGTGATTGCAGGCATGGTGAATCTTAATCCTGCTTTAATAGTATTAATGGATGTATGTGGGAAGGTAGGAACCAGTGCCTTCCAAATGGAGCATCTGGCAGAGACCTTTGCTGATGCAGTCAGGGTCTTCTGCTGTTGTTACATGTGTGGGCAAGAAGATCACCCTAAAGAAGGACTGTCCAAAGTGATCGAGGCCATGAAGGGCTGATGGCTCTGGTTTGGTATGCTGTTGATGTAGCAAACTAGGGCATTTTGCAAAATACTGTAGATCTAAATTTAACACTCAAGGACAATTACTTAATAGGAACATGGGGAGGAACCGTGTGATGATACAAATGAATCCTCCACGACAATTCCAGGCTTATGCAGCCAACTCACAGCCCGAACTTCAGAGAGTGCTGGATTGGATGTTACTGCAGCAACTGCCATCACAATAGAGTGTGCTTAAGGTCCCACTGAATGCCATGGGACCCATTGGCAATAAATTGAGCGTGCTGTTGCTTGGATGCTCTAGTGTAACATTACAAGGTTTGTCTTACCAGGAGTCATTGATGCTGATTATATGGGTCAAACTGAAGCAATGGTGTGGACCCCCACCCCTCTGCGTCAATTCCTGAAGGTAGCTGGATTGCACAATTATTCCTTTCTGGGTGCAAGTTAATTATGCCCATGACAAAGTACAGGGCAAAGAAGGGTTTGGTTTGACAGGAACACTACAAATTTTCTGGACTTAGAACTTACAAAATGCTTGACCAACTCTAACCTGTAAAATCACCTTTGCCAAAGGGACCCCTTCCGCAATACGGGTGACCAGAATGATTGATACTGGAGCAGATGTAACTATTATATCTGCACACATCTGGCCTCGCTCTTGGCCTGTCTGTTCGGCAGGTTCCATATTGGTGGGAGTGGGTGGTGTGACAGGGTGTCCAAAGTCAGTATATGGTGCAAGCTCAAAACCCTGAGGGCCAGACAGCAACAATCTGTCCCTACATGCTTGATGTCTCTCTGAATTTGTAGGGATGGGATGTTTTGGGACAATGGGGAGTTATCATTGGTACTCAGAAGGTTTTTTAATAGGGGCCACTGTGATGAAGGGCATACAAAGACCTACTCTGCCTTTGACTTGGAAGACAGATACCCCTGTTTGGGTGGAACAGTGGCCCCTCCCTGAGGAAAAATGTGTAGCCCTCCAACAATTAGTTGAAGAACAATTAGCACAAGGACACCTAGAACCTTCCCGTAGCCCCTGGAATACCCCTGTGTTTGTGATAAAAAAGAAAACAGGCAAATGGCGCTTGTTACAAGATTTAAGGAAAGTAAATGATGTAATGGAGGGAATGGGAGCCCTGCAATCGGGCATGCCTTCCCCAACGATGATCCTGCAAAACTGGGACATTTTGGTAATTGATTTAAAAGATTGTTTTTTCAGTATTCCTTTACATGAAGCTGATAAATGTAAAATTGCTTTTTTGATACCTAGCAGAAACAATATGACTCCTTGTAAGTGATACCAATGGATGGTGTTGCAGTAGGGTATGAAAAATAGTCCTACTACATGTCAATGGTATGTCGCAAAGGCATTGTCACCTGTATGGGAACAATTTCCACAAGTATATTGTTATCATTATATGGATGATATTCTTGTATCAGCTGCAAATAAGGCTGAACTTCAGCAAGTGTATCCAGTTTTGCAGCAGTCGTTTGCCACCTTTGGGCTACGTATAGCACCAGAAAAGATTCAACAACAAGCCCCGTGGAAATACTTGGGAGATAAAGTGCTAGATCAAACACTTGAGCCACAGTCTATTCAGCTCCGAGTAAATGTCAGAACCCTAAATGATTTGCAAAAATTAAGGACCATAAATTGGGTAAGGCCATATTTGGGCCTTACAACAGACCAATTGAAACCACTCTTTGATCTACTGAAGGGTGACACTGATTTAATGTCTCCCCGATCACTAAGGAAGCCACCTCAGCCCTAGAGAGGGTGGCTGATGGTCTGCAACAAAAAAGGGTACACTGTGTAGACTTAGAAACTCCAATAAGTTTATATGTTGTCATTGCTAACTATCATCCCATGGGATTGTTGGGCCAATGGAATGAGTGCTGGCAAGATCTGCTACGTGTCTTAGAGTGGTTATTTTTATCCATACAACCATGGAAGACAGTGAGCACTCAGATTGAACTAGTATCAAAAATCATCACTAAAGGATGTACATGGTGCGTTCAGCTCATGGGCCAGTATCCTAATTATGTGATAATTCCCATTGAATGTGATTATGTAAGCTGGTGTTTGGCAAACAGTTTACCATTTCAGTTGGCTCTGGAAGGATTCAAAGGACAAATATCCTATCATCTTCCCAGTCATAAATTATTACAAACTTATTTGGACATACAAATACTTCAAAAGCCGCTGGCAGAGATGGCCCAGTGCAAGGCCCTACAGTCTTTACAGATGGTTCTGGGAAATCGGGAAAGGCAGTGGTCACTTGGTATGATGGGAAGCAATGGCAAGAATTGATACACTTAACACAGGGATCACCTCAATTGGTTGAACTTAGTGCTGTCATTGTTGCCTTTAAAATGTTTTCTCGATGTGCTGTAAACATTGTTACAGACTCTGCTTATGTTGTGGATGTTGCATGACACATTGACTGCGCACTGCTTAAGGACGTAAATTCAGAATGACTATCTTTTAATAAAAACATTATGGGTAATAGTGAGCCAATGTACACATAGATATTATATTCTGCACGTCCACAGTCACACTGGATTGCCAAGATTCGTCTGTGAAGGAAACACCCATGCTGATGCTCTTGTAGCTCCTACTTGGACTCCTCCAGTGCCGGATCTGATATGACAGGCCCTCATGTCTCATCAATTTTTCATCAGGGGGCTTGGACACTGGTCTGTCAATTTAAAATATCTTTTGCAGATGCAAAATCAATCATTGCCGCTTGCCTGGAGTATCAGCGATTGGGTACCAGACTGACGTTTCCACGAGGGGTCAATCCACGTGGATATCAGTCCTTGGATCGGTGGCAAACTGACATCACACATGTGCCTTCTTTTGGTCGTTTACAGTATGTTCGTGTCTCTGTTGATACCTTCTCAAAAGTTGTGTGGGCATCGGCCCATACTGGGGAGAAGGCTCTGGATGCCATTTCACATCTTCGACAGGCTTAGGCTGCTCTGGGGGGTTCCGAAGCATCTCAAGACAGACAATGGGCCAGCATATTCATCTGCACGCATGGCCAAGTTCCTTGCCTCTTGGGGGGGGGGAACATGTTACTGGCATCCTGCATTCCCCAACTGGCCGCCAAGTCATTGTGGAACATGTTTGTCATACTTTAAAGTTACTTCTTGAAAAACAAAAAGGGGCAATGGGTTCTGAGACTCTGCATACTCGTCTACGGAAAGCTGTGTATACATTGAATTATTTGACTGTGCTGGCCAGGAAAGTGTGTCCTGTGATTATCTTGCATTTCTTGTCTTTGCAGGGAGGAGATCCTCCTATCTGAGCAGAGGTCTTAATGTGAGACCTACAAATGGGAAAATGGACAGGCCCGTGGGATTTAATTACCTGGGGATGAGGGTATGCTTGTGTCTCCACAGATGCAGGGCCATGGTGGCTTCCCACTAGATGTGTTAAGCCTGTTTTAGATCCTAGAACTGACAAGAGGACATTGGATACTGGCTGTTCCACAGAACCCTTGAGAGGGGAGTCACATCTGGGGGAGCCTGAATCAGATGTAGCTTTGTGCCTTCTTAATTCAACCTGAACAGCCTTTCCACATATCCTGCCAAGGGCCCTGCAATGGATGACAGACACAGCCTTTTTGGTTAAAAAGGGGGAATTGTAGAGGAATGAAGGCGGTGGGTTGATTAGTGTTGATAATATGCAGCTGTGGCCTTGCATCCAAGGCAGTGGGTTGATTGAATTGGACTATGTGCAGCTGCTAAGTAGATAAAGGTATGATAAATTCCAGTTAAGTAGTTAAATAGCACTGAGGATTGTGAGAGAGGGGGTCGGATGGAGGAGGAGCAGTGTGGTCTGACCCCTGGAGGAAGGAGAAGAAACAGCATGGTTAGTAGAATCTGACTGACAGTAAAAGCCTTGTTGCAGCCTACTAGTTTTTGTGCTGCAATAAATAATAATAAGTTGTAAGGAAAAGGGGGAAAATAACAAGAGAAAATAACAAAGAAAAATAAAACCAAAGAAAGAGAAGTGATGCAAATGAATGTTTCCCACCAACTAATCAATGCCCAGCCAGTCCTCAAGTAGCAGTCGCCCTGCCAACCTCACTCCAGCTTTTATTGCTGAGCATGACATCATATGGTATGGAATATCCCTTTGGTCAGCTGTCCTAAATGTTTCACTTCCCAACTTTTTGTGCACTTCCAACCTACTTGCTGGTGGGGTGGGGTATCCCTGTATTATCAATGCTGTTTCCAGCACAAATCCAAAACATAGCCCCATACTAGCTACTATGGAAGGAAATTAACCCAGTCCAAACCAGTGTATTCTCCGCCCCTTATTCCATACCATTTACATCATGCTCGGGTCCCACACTACCCAGTGCATTCTCATTAACCACCCCTTCCCCCGTAAAATATTTCTGAAATGTTCACTGCATTCATGGAAGTATGAGTTTTAATTCTTCCTCATCTATTTTCTTCCCATACTTCTTATGAATGTTAGTAAAAACTTGTAAAACACTTCTCTGCTCCTTTGTTAAAGCAGTCCCCATAGTTCTCAGCTGCTTACTGTCATCCTGCAATAGGAAATTGAGAGTGCTGGATATGCTTCCTTTCAGTGTGTAGTCCTGTAGTTTGGCTGAGCTATGCCACCAGATAAACAGCTAGTTCATTTCAGGCCTTGTGTTGGGTGCCATTTGCGGCGTATTTATGCATGGGCTCAGAGAGTGGATTGAAGACACAAAGACACTTGAAAACACCTCGAAGATGCTTTATTAAAACCAAGCAAGACTTTTGTACCTTTACAGCAGGCTGACATATCAGCCTGCAACTATGCTCAGTAATTTTCCAATCTTGGCTCTTTTTTTCTTTTGCAGATACAACAGCTTCACAATAACCTTTATCTACAAGGCCACAAGCTCTGCAGACAACTCCATATCTTAAAGTTTCTCTTCTTGCTCCTGTGGCTTCCTTCCAACAAGCATAACTGTGTCTCTCTCCCAAGGTTGGTTTTCACTCACTGATGCTGTCAAGCTAGCTAGAGAAATGCCCACAATCAGAAGCGTACAACTCTTTTTCTTTTCAATAGGTTATAATTTAATAGTATTTTGTTTGGTTGTGCTGTAGGCTATGTATTTTTTGATGAGAACAGATATGAAACTTCTTTATAGAGCTAACTGGATTTCTTGGTTATGTCACTGAATCTAGCCAAAATGACCTATCTGCCAAGTGGAAGCCTGAAAGTTTTTCTTTCAGAAATAATATTTTTTTCTTCCTGATAACTGTGTACTGCTTCAAGTTTGCTAAATAGCCTTTTTTTTTTTTCTTTTTGTGTTTTTTTCCCTGAAGTCCAGCTGTCCTCTATTTGAAAGGAATATTTCTGGATTATAAATTGTTTGAAATTGGAAGTAAGCTAGTGTGCATATGAAGTAAATACTTTAAACTGATTTTAGTCTAGAAGGCATTTTAAAAAATGGCTTAAATATGCCTCATATAACATAAGGCAAGCAAGTATTATTAGTTGATGCAGTACATGAAGTGAGACACAGGGAAAAGTGTAGAAAAAGATTTTTGAAAGCACTTATTAGCAGAGGCCACTTTCCACTGATATTAATCATTGAGCTTGGTATATGTAGAATTAAGTCATTTGGGTAGTCCCATCTGTTGTGGTTTAACCCCAGGCGGCAACTAAATACCACACAGCCACTTGCTCACTCTGCCCCCTCCAGAGGGATGGGGAGGAGAATTGGGAAAAAGGTAAAACTCATGGGTTGAGATTAGGACAATTTAATAATTAAAATTAAAATAACAATAATAACAACAACAACAATTGTAATGAGAAGGAGGGAGAGAGAGAAATAAAATCCAAAAGGGAAAAAAACCCCAAGTGATGCACAATACAATTGCTTACCACATGCTGACTGATGCCCAGACAGTCCTCAAGCAGTAATCAGCAGACCTTGGCCAACTCCCCTCAGTTTATATACTCAGCATGACATCCTAAGGTATGGAATATCCCTTTGGCTAGTTTGGGTCAGCTGACCTGGCTGTGTCCCCTCACAATTTCTTGTGTCCCTCCAGCTTTCTTGCTGGCAGGGCCTAAGCAACTGAAAAGTCCTTGACTTTGTATAAACATTACTTATCAATAACTAAAAATACCAGTGTGATATCATTATTCTCATACGAAATCTAAAACATAGCATTACACCAGCTACTAAGAAGGAAATTAACTCTATCCCAGCTACAACCAGGACACCATCATGCATGAATGTAGCAGGATTATAACATAGGGTGAGTCCTGGAAAAAAAAAATCCAGTGTATTGATTAATACTGTACCCCTGAAAAAGACAATCAGATATCCTCCCATGCACTTCTGTGGTACTGATGGCAACTTTTAAACTCATTTTTAATAATATTTTTCCTGTGTTGTTTTTATGTTACTTGTTTAATTCACTTTTTTCAAGTTCCACATTGAGAGTCTTTCAAATTCATTGGCAAATGTGCTCATTCATATGCTTCCCTCAGAAACATCCACATAAATGTGGTGTTCAGAACATTTTGAGATGAAAGTTGGTAAATATAGGATTGGGACAACTTGACAGAGAAAACAGGGCTTGATGACCCTGCAGTCCCTTGCTTGTTTGGTTTCTACAGATCTATATGTACCAGTTTCCTTTTCCTGTTTATAAATGCCAGTTGTTCACTGAAAATTGTGATTTTGGCGATCTTTATTTCCTTTCAAGACTGTCAGAAGTATACAGGCATGGTCTAAAACAACCACCTAAATGAATGTTTGACTTTAGGAGCCTGCTCACATGCTTGGATTATATCATAGATGTTAGCTGACATACAGATTGCCAGTCAAGTAATATTGAAATATCCCAGAAAAGAGGTCATGCCATATAGAGTCATAAAGTCATTTAGGTTGAAAAAGACCCTTAAGATCATTGAGTCCAACCATTAACCTAACACTACCAAGTCCACCACTAAACCATGACCCTAAATACCACGTCTACACGTCTCTTAAATATTTCCAGGGATGGTGACTCAACCACTTCCCTGGGCAGACTGTTCCAGTGCTTGACAACCCTTTCAGTGAAGAAATTTTTCCTAATATCTATTCTAAACCTCCCCTGGCACAACTTGAGGCCATTTAATCTTGTCCTATCACTTGTTACTTGGGGAAAAGAGACCAACACCCACCTTTCCACAACCTCCTTTCAGGTAGTTGTAGAGTGATAAGGTCTCCTCTCAGCCTCTTCTCCGGTCTAAACAACCCCAGTTCCCTCAGCTGCTCCTCATAAGACTTCTGCTCTAGACTCTTCACCAGCTTCATTGCTCTTCTTTGGACACACTCCAGCACCTCTATGTCCCTCTTGAAGTGAGGGGCCCAAAAGTGAACACAGTATTTGAGGTGCGGCCTCGCAACTGCCAAGTACAAGGGAACGATCGCTTCCCTAGTTCTCCTGGCCACACTATTTCTGATACAAGCCAGGATGCTGTTTGTCGCCTTGGACACCTGGGCACGCTGCCAGCTTATATTCAGCCAGCTATCTACCAGCACCCCCAGGTCCTTTTCTGTCAGGCAGCTTTCCAGTCAGTCTTCCCCAAGCCTGTTGCATTGCATGGGGTTGTTATGACCCACATGCAGGACCCAGCACTGAGCCTTGTTGAATCTCATACATATTTCTACAGACAAATCAAATCTCTCAGTAGAGGATTTAAAGTTTTGAATTAATACTATTCCTACTTAAAAGATCTTTACTAGTTGTGTGTATTTCTATATGTTTGTATCTTCCAGGATAATCAAGTACTTTTTCATCCATTAATCTCATTATTAACAATATATATTCTCTAATTTAAAACAAATATGAATCCTTTATTCACTTTTCTTTTAGTGAGGTTGTCAAGGTTGCATAATTCAAAGCTTTCAAGATCACGTATACTGCAAGCAAATTATATAGAGAAAAATGTTTTTGATACAACATTGAAAAGATGATTAAGGTCTTCTACCCAGTCTTTTTCAATAACTCAAACGATCTAAAATGGAAGGACTCTACAAAATTTTAGCAAGTTATTAAGTATGTTATATAAATCTAATTTTTGGACTAAACTCTTGTATTGACTAACAGGCAAGCTGCTTTGTCCAACTCTCTATTTTAATTATGAATGAAATATCAGATGGTTATGGCCATACATAATTTATACACATTTATAAAATCTATACACTTGTTTAAGTGTTTATAAAGACAGTGACAGAAAATAATTTTTTAACTCCAAATGCTATTTAACAATATTTTCATATGGATGTTATGGATGTTCAGGAATTGTTTAAGATATAGGTGCAAAATACAGAACGAAAAAATATGAAGCAACCAACAGCATTCAGACAAGACAGTCTGAGTATTTTTAAGCTGTTTCTGCTTTAAGTACCACTTGGGTTTAAGGTATAGGGGAAAGAATTAATGTTGCTTTTAACCACCTGTATTTGTACTTTCTTTGCCATAAATGGGGAGGAGTTTGCCAGCAATTTGTAATGACATGACTGTACAATTCTTTGCTACCTTTAAAGTAATCCTTTCTTTCTGTCCCATACTGGAATTTAGGGAACTGTCATTGACTACATAAAGATTGTCTTGGCATTCCCTTGCTTCATACAAATATGGACTAAACTGGTACCTCCATATGGAAAAGTGCCCTTCCTCTAGATATATTGGGATGGAAAAGTATTGAATCAGCCTTTTACTACTTAACTAATTATACACATTCTATGATACTTGTTTACAAATTTTTTTGTTTCTTTAGCTATTCTGCTTTCTGAATATCTCTCCAGGTTTCCATAGGAACTCTTGTACAGCTTGATCATTAGAAGTTCTCTTTAATTAATCTCCTAATGTATAGCTTCATAGTAACTATTAAGCAGCCTTTTGTTTCCAGATCATATTTAAGGTTCATATATTTGCATAAAAACATCTCATTAGCTCAAACCAATCATCATTAGTAATTTTCTTCCTATTTTCCCCTGACTGTCTGTAACAGATTTCATACCTTACTTTTGAACCAGTTAATATTGAAAGGGTAATTTTAAAATAATACATCAGGCCAAAATGCATAAACATAGGTCACACTATCATGCTAAGCTCCAGAAAATGTAATTAGCACATACAATATTTTCTTCTTTTACCTTTTTTTTTTTTTTTTTTTTTTTTCATCCTTGACCTCTGTGTGCCTTTATGGAAGCTCTAATAGCATTAAGAAGCTAGACAGCACAACAACGCTGCTTGAGAAGATATTTTTACAATCCTTTTTGATGTCATTCTGTTGCAATTAAATGTCCTTTGAACTATTGCAGGTTAAGTGGATGTTCAGTGTATGTATTCTCATATGGTATCTCTTTCTGTTATCTGTTAGGTCTCTTCTGCTGTTTGAAATGAAATATTGGTTTTCATTTATACTAGCACCTATAATTTTGTTAAACAGTAATTATTCAGGCATAACGTGAATTTCAGAATTAGGTTTAAAAATTGGATTTACTATCGCTTTTCAATATGTTAAATATATGTTTTAAATTTTATGAAGTCTATGCAAGCTAAGCTGATAAAAATGAATGAGCTTTTATTTCCTGAACTGTTTTCATCAACAAACATCAGAATTTACCCATAAACATGAACCCAGCTCCCAACATACCGGTAGTGTAATATCATTACTGGTTGTATCATATTGTGTATTCTCTAGTCATGTTATACAGGCATAACAACAGAAAAGGGGTAGAGACTGAAAAGTTATGTATAAATTAAAAGTGTGTTGTCTAGAAAAAGCATCAGAGCTCTTAATGGAGTAAAAAGGAGGAGATTATTATAGCATTAATTTTCCCTTCCATAACCAGGTTAGTGTAGAATTACAAGGTACAAGTTGTTTATTTTCAGTTGGAAAGAAATCTAATTAATTTTCCTTAAATGACTTTATTTTTAAATACAGTAAGACTGATAAGAATCCTCAATAGTGCAAGATCCCTTTCCTCTGAAAGAACCAAACAAAAAAAACCCCACAAACGTATGAATGTTTATTATCTAGAGTTGCAACTGAACTGCCTTTGCAGGAGGGGAAATTCCTGAGGAATGTCACAGAGGGAAATGTTGTGTAGTTGTTTGACACTAACAGGTTCCAACAAGCCAAGAAGCATCAACTGGGATTAAAGTAGATAATAAAGGAGCCCAGCAACTCCATGACATTTATATTTATGAACCAAAAATAGAATCATAGAATAGTTTGGGTTGGAAGGGGCCATAAAAATCATCTAGTTCCAACCCCCCTGCCATGGGCAGGTATACCTTCCACTAGACCAGGTTGCTCAAGGTCCCATCCAGACTGGTCTTGAACACTTCCAGTGATGGGGCATCCACAACTTTTCTGGGCAACCTGTTCCAGTGTCTCACCACCCTCACAGTAAAGAATTTCTTCCTAATATCTAATCTAAATCTATCCTCTTTCAGTTTAAAACCATTACCCCTTGTTGCTACAGGCCCTACTAAAATGTCAGTCCCCTTCTTTCTTATAAGCCCCCTTTAAGTACTGGAAGGCTACTATAAGGTCTCCCCAGAGCCTTTTCTTCTCCAGGCTGAACAACCCTAACTCTCTCAGCCTTTCTTCATAGAAGAGGTGCTCCAGACCTCTGATCATTTTGTGGCCCTCCTCTGGACCTGCCCCAACAGGTCCATGTCTTTTCTATGTTGGGGGCTTCAGAGCTGAATGCAGTACTCCAGGTGGGGTCTCATGGGACTGGAGTGGAGGGGGAGAATTGCCTCCCTCAACCTGCCTGTAGTTATAGGAGGCCTGTAGTTAAGCTGCAAGCAAATTTCTTTGCTTAAAAAAGAAGATGGAGGGATTGAAACAGGAGCTGAAATTGCTGAGAGAAAGTAGTAAAGCCAAGTTGGGTTCTGGTGACTACTGTTTCACTTTGATGTGCCATAAGAGATGTGACAAGTCCAGATAATAGAGAGGATAGCTGTGAAAAAGGCTGAAAGAAAATGGGAGAATATGGAAGCTAAAAGCAGTATGACAAACTTAAGGGGAATGAAGAGGAAGATGTTTAATTTATACACCTGCAATAGGTATTTTGCTGTTGAGAAGGATGAAAAACAGATTTAGACTGATTAATTTATGCAGAATACTAGAGAGTATAGTTCTCAAAAAAATACACTAGTTCTATGATGATACATTTTTATTGCATACAAAAGATATCTGCTAACAGGATGTTACTGACCATTCAAAAAATAAGGTCCCTTGGTCCTCATTTGTGTACTTGCATTAGGATACAGTTTTCAACTGGAGAGCTCAGACTGGTTTTTTTTCCCCTCGCTGAATTAGTTCCCCATTTGCACAAAAGATGGAAATTTTCATTTCTTCTCATTGTTCTATGTGATATCTTGTGCTTTTCCAGTGCATAATTCATTCTCTGCATTGAAGACACTTACTAACTCACACTTTCTCCAACAGTCATCAGTTTAAGTGCATCACAAACTTTACTGGCTTAATTTGTCAGGTGAAAGGCTATTATTTCCATTTTACAAATGCTAAGCTAGGGCCTAAGGAGTTCTTTTCTCAGGAATATTTCTATTTCCAGAGAGCTGAATAAAAATTAGGTTCAAGCATGCTGACTTGATTTTAAGCTCTGAAACAGTAATCTGTAGTGTGCACAGATTTTTTTTTTCTGTCCATTTCCTCTTGCATTGCACCTTCTGTTTCACCTGCTCCAAATGATCCCTCCTCCAGTTTTTTTCTCTGTTTTAGCACTGTTTCTTCACTTCAATCTCATTTGCTTTATATAATCTGCCCCAATCAGCATTTCTCAGGCTTTAAATATATCACTTAAAACCTCTTTCTTCACTGAGTGTTCTCCTAACCTAGTTTCACCATTTAAGTACCCCATTGCCTGCCCAGGATTCATGAGGACTACTGGATAGCCTTTGTTCCCTTCCTTGGGTCGCTATTTGGGCTGTGGTGTGGGAGAAAACACTGCACAGCATACCCAGCAATTGCAAGACAAATGAGCTGTGGTTGGAAGATTACAAGACAGTGTGCAAGGTTCCTTGCAAAGTGGGGAAGTCTCACAGAAGGGTGGAGCAGGCTGGCTTCAGGCTTCCTATTTATCTGGTAGTTAAGGAACACCATGACCAGGGGCACTTCCAGTGCAAAAGTGTAGGAATAAGAGAATGGAGTTACAGAAGCAGGTGAGAGAGATTTCTACAAAAGTTTGAGGGAGGACCTTTATGAAGTCTTGTACTTGCTGGACTAATAACTAGCTAACCACAAACTGTGGTAGCAATACTTCCAATAGCAACAAATTTCCTTAGTGCACCACTGCACAAGTGGGAGAATGTATATAATAATCTAATTAAGTGAAAATATTCATCCTGATCTAGTGACTTTCTCAGCTTCCTATTTCAGCTTTCCATCTCCTGATTCTCAGAATAAAGTTTTAATAACTGTATTTTGATATTAAGATAAACTGGAATGATGTTGAAGTACCTCCAGCCTTCTTTTTGAAACTCAGAAAAGGGTGCAAAATTGAAGAGCAAGAAGCAGCAGAGTCCCTGTCAGATAGGAGAGGAAAGGCAAAGGATCAAATCCAAGCCATAAAAGTTATACAAAGTGGTTTATAGTGTATTAAAACACACCAATCATTGCAAAGCTTAATAATGTAAGGAGGTAATTTACCTAATACACATTATTATACTCTTCCTTCACTATCATGATATGGTTTAGGTGCACATAGTTAATTTCATTCAAATTATTGTCCAAAATAATAAAAACAATGTATTAATAAAAGAAATAAATGTCTTAGGAAAAAAAAATGTACATTCCTGATTATCTTGAGTGAAAACAAAATAACATGATTCAAAGAAAATAAAGTAACCCCAAATTAATAGATCCAATGTTTAAAAAAAGGAAAAGCAAATATATTGAGAAGTAATTTTAAGAGCTGAAGAATATCAAAAGGGAAAAAAACAAGAAGTGTACTTAGAAGCTTTAAAAAGCATCATAATTATCAATCGTAATTTAGAGTATAATATAACATTTCTGAAAGACTGAATGAGAAAAAAATATTAATATAAAGGAGCAGGATAGTGGGAAAGAGTCAGTGATCACATTAAATGCCACAGTGAAAATTTCAAATTGAGAGCACAGATGAATCAGAAGTCTGAAGTGAACAAAAGAAAGGAAAGAGATTTTCAATGAAAGCAAGGCTAAAATTGCATTGCTTTTAAGGTTTTGGATATACTGATACTGCTTAAGGGAACAGTTTAGAAGACCACCATATTCAAAAGCCAAAACTAATAATGCATATTTTAAACACCACAGTAAATATCCTGTATGTTGTGCAAGAAAACTATGTGAAATACTATTTTATACACTTTTATATTTCTTCAGAAAACCAGAGATAGTTTGTGGTGAAAGCAATTTGTACAACCATAGATTTTAAAGTCAGAAAGAAGTATTAGATGATATGCTCATACCTCTTGTGAAACTCAAGCTGCAAAATGGCACATCTTCAGCCCTCTGTTTAGTCTGATAACTCATAAAGGCATCATGTAGCCTGGTAGGGTTGAATTTGCAGACTACTGGAATATTGCAATAGTCAATAGTTTTAATAGTTATTTAGTACTTCTATAATTAGACATGTTATGGGTCTGGAGAGCATTAAATAAAGGTATTTACCAGTTAGACTGAAAACTCTTACATCCCCTCCTTTACAAAACCTTTCCAGAGAAACAAATGGAGAACTATGTCTTAACTCAACCTGCCTTATAGACATCTGATTTACTATAAAACATGCTAGCAAAGACTGTCCCTGGGTTTTAGTTTTTACTGGTCATGCAGAGATCAATTCACTCCACCAGGAGCACAGTTCAGACAGAAGAAAAAGGGTAGACTAACAAAAAGTTTCTTTGCAAATACAGTGAAACCTTAGAAGGTAATGCTTAAGTAATGCAATGAACCTAAACTGACTTGAAAGATTTTACATAATTCTAGGCAGTCCAAGATCAATAATATGGAGATGCTTTTAAATTCTGTCAGGATTAAATTGAGTAGAATCCAAAACAAAGATATCTCATTGAGACTATTCAGTTAAAACCTTCAGAGTTTAACATTTTTCTGAACTAAGCTCTTATTTTTCTTGCTTGCTGAAAGCATTGTGAAAAGCATCTAAAAGATCATATACTTTGCAGGAGCAGGTAGCTGATTAGAATTAGTTATCATAATGAAGAACAATTAATGCAGCAAGTCAAAACAACAGATAAGCAGTACTAATTCTTCCTTGAATTAACTGTGTAATCAAAAGTTTTGTAAATCGTTCACAGAATATAGTAAGGATAAAACCTGAATTTATGTAAGTTTAAAGAATATTCTTCTTTTATGTAAAAAATGTACGTTGAAGTTGGACTCCTAATATCAGTAAGCAATCAGATTTGTTCAGCACTCAGGTATTAAAGGTCTATTGATATTAAACTGTAAGTGAATGTATAATATAAATCCTTGACGTCATTCAAAATATGAATGTGGCATTGAGTCTCATCTAGCAAGGTTTTTGACTGACAGCTCAAGCCAGAGTTACCAATCTGAAACAAAAGAAGAAAAAAAATCTAGACTGATGGAGCAATCTTGCTCTGATTCAAGTCAATGAAACACTCTCATTCAAGCATGATCAAGCTCCTTTTGTGCTGTATATTAAGTAAATAGGACTCTCCATCTTTGTCCAAGGGGGCTTACCTGAGGACAAGGTGAAATTTAAAATTTCTCTTGATCATTAGACTTAAGTAGACAATCAATATAGTTATTATGATCGTGGTTATATTATCAGTACAAGGGATTTTAGCAGCAATTAAATAAGTGTAAAACCTAAGCATTTTTATTTTTTCCTAAAACTTTTCAAAATTGCAAACTGAGTTGTATTTTCTTGTATTTGAAATCTTTCATTACTGATCTCTTTATTGCTTACTACTACTCAAATGGATAAAACCTATTTTTTTAAATCCAAATATTTCCTGGGGTCTGTGTAAACAAACCCTTTCTAATTAAGCATGATTTCCTGATTTTGGTAATAGCTTCATATTTCTTTCCTATAGAAAACTAGCTCTAAGCAGGTATGCATTCTTACAAAAACTTATTTTATAAAGATTGTTTTAGTGGGATGCAAATATGTATCTAGGGATGGAAAGAAATAATGTAGGAAGGTTATAATTACCTGTATCTAAAACCAGGATATGAGGAGATTTTCTCCTTTTTGCCTTCTACCATTAGAAAAAAATTGCAGTTCATCCTCCCCTCTTAGAAACTAATTAACAACCTTCCTGATATACACTCTTCAGTGTTTCTTACATTTTCAGTTCTGCTTTGGGCATACACAGAACAGTGCCAGTCTGTACATCTATTTCTTATTTAAATTAACCAGAATTAAAAATAGAAAGCTCTACGTGCCCTGATTAATTTCACCCAGTCAATATGCTCAGAGCGCAATTAAAACCATTTATTTTTAACACGTTTGATGTTTTTCTGTTACTTTAACAGAAAAGCTCAGTAGGGTTTTTAGTTCAGCATTAACGCCCAAATTTAAAGGCAGTTTCTCAGTCTTCTAATTCCTACCTCCTCAGCAGTCATCATAACCTGCCATAACAAACCAGAGCCTTTGCATATATAGGGTTAAGAGTGGAGGGCTAAATGCAGCAGGTAGATCTAAACCCGCAAATAAAGTATTGGGCCATGTCCATTTTCCACTCTCAAAGGTTTTAGTCTTTAAAATAATTAAGTAATCCTACAGGAAGTTAAATGTCTCCTCTCAGACAAGTGTACTTGCAGTTCAACTCGTCTTTTTTTTTTTCTACAGTTTTTTTGCCACCTAAATGTTTCATAACCCTTTTTCAGCAGCATTACAACTGCAGCAGGAAGAGGTGAAGTGTTACGGTTGTGCCTTCCTACCCTCCCCTGTATGTAGGTGGAAGAAAAGAGATTTGGGTCTAATTAAGCTGAGGGATTTGAATGTAAATCACCGCTCTGTGAGCAAATAAATGTATTAACAAGTAAACTATGATGGCTGAGGTTGGGTAGGGAAATGAAAGTGCATACCTACATCCCTAGGTTAGATAGCTAAGCTATTGAGAGAAATGTGTTTTAGGAACTCCCTTTGGTTGGTATTTTTCTAATAAACAGACAGCTCCCTTTCCATGCTGAGTTTTACAAAATTACAATTTTTACTCTTCTCATGAGCAGCATAACAAGTATGAAAGTCCATCTTTGATGTTTGTACTTTCATCATCAGGGCCAGGAACTCAGTGAGACAGAGGTGTGTATTTCTGTTATTGGACTCAGCAAGTACTACCTCCATGCACAATAGCAGCTCTGCTCTATACTTTAGAATAGCTACCTGTCTGCTCAAGGAGGTTTTACATTAGGTGTTTTAAGATTTTAATTTTATTTCTCATTATACTACTCTGATTTGATTGGTAATAAATTAAATTAATTTCCCCAAGTCGAGTCTGTTTTGTCTGTGATGGTAATTGGTGAGTGATCTCCCTGTCCTTATCTCGACCCATGAACCTTTTGTTATATTTTCTCTCCCCTGTCCAGCTGAGGAGGGAGAGTGATAGAGCAGCTTTGATGGGCACCTGGCATTCAGCCAGGGTCAACCCACCACAAAATCCAGTTTGGAAACAGAGGTGTGGAGCTTCTGAATAGTTGGAAAGAGGTCTATCAGACCTCTCTTTAATGATTTAATTTTAAATTCATAAAATTCCATAAAATTAAAATAATAAAATTAATACATTTAAATTTGTAAAATGCATTTGGTATAAAAAGCCAAATCATACTTTTTAAAGTTTATTTATTTTTATACTTCAAGCCTGATTCTTAGGTGGTATAAAGTATTATACTGATTTACTCATGATACCAGCTTAGAATCTGGCTAATGCATTTTACTCTTAATCCTTTAAATCTAGACAAAACTTCTGAAGAGTGGAACACTAGGTAATGAGTGCTTCCCGTGTACACACAGTAGTACTAAGAATCTTTCAGGTGGGATCCAGGCTTTCTTCTAAGCCAGGTAACTCTTGCACTGTGTAAAACAATTGAGTGTAAAAGCATTAAACACTGAAATTACAGTAGCTTACTTTATGATAGACTCAGTCTTCCCAAGATTTATTTTAAATAAACTGGTTTGCTTATCTGTAAATTATTATTAGTCAGATTTAAGAAAGTCTTAATCTCCAGATTTTATATTTTCAAGCACCCTTAACTGAAAAAGACATTTTAACTGCTTTGTAAAATTTATCATTTAGATAAAATCTATGGTAAACTCAAGGAACTTGAATACTTTAGGAATATTTCAAGTGATTAGGTTGTCATTAGGAAAGTATTAATAATTATTGTTTGTGTTTGTAGCTGTTCTAAATACAGTCAAAGACATTCCATCAGTTCATGTCACTCTCAAGTAGTCCCAGAGGAATTCAGAGCAGCTCAGCCTGTCAGCCCTGGTAATTTGTCTCCTCTCACAGATGCTGCCTGGTCACACAGAAGGGACACACAGTACACAGACTGGCTTTGCTGCAGTACCTTTGGCCACACACTCTTGGGTAGACTAATACACAGGGTGGCTGTAGCTTTTTCTAAAGAAGTCTGTGCCAGTCACTGTCAGACCCATCTTTACTTTGTCATGGGAAAGCAGTGACCTCAGCAAAACAAAAAAAAAACCACACCCCACGTCTCTCAATTTCTGACATTTGTTTTAGCTTAGAATAAAGTTATGTTTAGAGCAGATGGAGGAAAATGTTCAGTTCACTGGAGCACCAAATTCCCCCATTGATTTTTTTTTCCTTCACAGTTGTGAAAGACATGCTGTACTGGACCGAAACAATTCACCCTGTTTCTGACCCCAAAGGCTACAGCAGACCTTTCAAATGGGTTGTTACTACTGAGTCATATTGCTTATTCTCTCTTAGAAAGTTTTTTCCTTTAACAATACCTGGTAAAAAGCATATTCACTTTCTTATGTAAAGGAGATATAGGGCTGTAATCTTTCTTTAAGATGCGTGCTCAATACTTATCAGTGTTGTTTTAATTAAAAAAAATAAAATAGAAATTAGAACATTGCTGAAGCTCTTTAGACCTAAAGAATCATATAGTAAAAATTATTTTAGTTTTTAACTGGGTGTATACAGACGTTTTACCCTACCAAACTGCTTGTGTTCTTGCTTCTAGTTTGTAAACACAGGACTGGAAAGACTTTCTGTGTCACTGAGTCCAGTTGCCTCTCATAACAGACATTGTTCCTTCACAGTTGTTTAAAGATCTATCTTAGAAGTGGTTTTTCTCTATTGTTAAAACCTTTTAACACTGAAGAGTTCACATATTTTCTTCAGCCTTCATTTAGCTTGTTAGAAGAAAATACTCTTGAATCAGTTTAAAAGAAATGATAATTTTTTCTGAGTAGTAAATTCCTGCATGTTTTTTTCTTTTTTTTTTTTTTTTTTTCTTCTTGGTGCTAAGGAGTAAAGAAAATACTCATTTAGCCTCTTCTGATAACATAATCTAATTCCTTCCATTCATCTTAATAGCCCAGCCAACCAAAGAATGATCAAAATCTCCAAGTCCATAACTATCTCAGTTCTTGGCAGCTGATGTTATACTCGCATATGACAGGAGTTTGTTACTAATCCCAAAATCAATGAACTTCCATTTTGCAATATTTTATCCCTTTTCCAATACTTTAGTCCCTCAAGTCACCCAATTATTCCCAGATGATATCTACATACACCTTTTTTTTGATAACTCAGTTTTGCTCGTCAGTAAGTTTTACTCGTGCTCCTTTTTAGAAATTTTTTTTTTTTTTAATGTCATTAATGGAATAAGATCTTTATCCACCTTAAAATTCTTGTCTTAATCCCTGCATTCTCTAGCTGAAGTAGTAATTTCCTATGTGGCACCATATCAAATACTTTAGTATATCTAGTTTATAGTTCTCTTGTGTAGAAAAAAATCATTATCAAAAAAAGATATCAGATTAGCCCAGTATGATCTACCTTTAGCAAACCTGTGTTGCATTTTCTACTATTTTATCTCAATGTCATCTTATACAAATTTTTAAAAGCTAAAGCCTAGCATACTATTGAGATCAGACTAATCACATGCACATCCTTCTCTTCTACCCCTGCTCCTTTATACCATCTTATATTTCCTATCCTGTAATCTTATGGCAGTACCACTGACTTGATAGATTTCTTTAAAATACTTACACCCTCCATATTCAGATCTCGGAGCTCAGTGTAGCTGATGACTTTAATAATGAGTTCCCTCAATTGATTGTTTTGCCCTTTTGAAACCTAAGCTTTCATTACAAATGTACTGTAGTTAATTTTCCCTTTTAATTTAAAACTAATCAGTTCACAATCACTCAATCAAACATTATCTGTACTTCCAGCCCTTTTTATAGCAACTTTCTTTAGACTCGTTTTCACATAAAGTAGCATCACCTTTTGTTGGTTAAAGGTTTAATGGATAAAGAATGTAATAACAATTAAAGCCAGAAAGCTTTGACCTCATTGATGTGAGTGAGGATGCTACCTGCCATGCCCACAGAGTCTTTAAAAGAGGAACTGAAAATTACTGGCACAACACTTGAGAGTGTCCAGCTCAGGGCTGAAATATCAGAGTGAAAGGACCGTGATGTGGAAGGATTTTAGAATAAGCAGACTGTCAATTAGGGTTTTCTCTTGAAATATAACAGAAAGAGAAAATGCATGTGAGTGTGGAAGAGAAATAGAAAGAACATGAGGCAACTCTGGGACAATTATTTTTTCCGGATTTTTCTCATGTGTTCTATGGCTCGGCAGAGATATTATACTAATTGCTCCTAAGTGTCTCCTTTCAGTCTTCTGTTTAAAACTGCTCAGTCATAGCAGTTCTGGACTGATTTTACCAAATACACAGGTGTTTCTCCAGAATGCTCCTCCAGACTACTGCATGGGACTTTCTGATCCAGATGAGCAGTTTTTAATTTAATATCCCGTAATGAATTTTACTTCCCTGGATTTGTACAGTCAATTTTCCAATCCATGTACATTGATAGCACTCATAGCCTTCTGTTGCAAGGTGTTTTACAGCTTAACTATGTTGCATGAAGAAACATTTCCTTTCTTTGAACACATACTGTCATAGTTGCATTTGATACCTGCATTTGATAACTGCTAGTTCTTGCCTGGTGAGATACAGTAAGCAGTCTCATTCTTACTTTCTTCCCAGTGTCACTCATAATTTTTTAGACTACCTAATCTCCCTGTGGTCATCTCTTTTCTAGCATGAAGACATCTCATCTTAGGCATTTCCTGCTACAGAAATTATTCCATGTTCTTGAGTTTCAGTAAATATGTACTGCACTTAATGAAGCATGCGTTCAATTTTAAAAGGAAGAGAAATAAAAAATATCTTCTACTAGAGTCATGAAAGATTAAAGCCAATCTTAGTTCATTTCTCAGTGAGCAAAGGGATGTTTGAAGAACCCAATTATGATTAGTATTTTTTGGTTTTTAGTGTGCACTTATTACCATTACCTATGTCAGTTTTGTGGTGGTTTGACACTGGCTGGATGCCAGGTGCCCACCAAAGCCACTCTATCACTCCCCTCCTCAACCAGACACGAGAGAGAAAATATAATGAAAGGCTTATGGACTGAGATAAGGACAGGGAGATCACTCAGCAATTTCTGTCACGGGCAAAACAGACTTGAATTGGGAAAAATTAGATTAATTTATTACCATTCAAATCAGAAAAACACCTTCCCCCCACCCCTCCCTTCTTCCTGGGCTTAACTTAATTCCTGATTTCTCTACGTCCTCCCCCCAAGAAGTGCAGGGGAACAGGGAATGGGGGTTACAGTCAGTTCATCACATTGTTTCTGCTGCTCCTTCCTCCTCACACTCTTCCCCTGCTCCAGTCGGGGGTCCCTCCCACAGGAGACAGTTCTCCATGAACAACTTCAACATGAGTCCTTCCCACGGGCTGCAGTTCTTCACACACTGCTCCAGCATGGATCCCTTCCACAGGGTGCAGTCCTTCAGGAACAGACTGCTCCAGCGTGGGTCCCCCACAGGGTCACAAGTCCTGTCAGCAAACCTGCTCCAGCATGGGCTCCTCTCTCCACAGGTCCACAAGTCCTGCCAGCAAATCTGCTTCAGTGCAGGCTTCCTACAGGTCACAGCCTCCTTTGGGCATCCACCTGCTCTGGCATGGGGTCCTCTACAGGCTGCAGGTGGATATCTGCTCCACTGTTAACCTCCATGGGCTGCAGGGGGACAGCCAGCTTCACCATGGTCTTCACCACAGGCTGCAGGGGAATCTCTCCTCTGGTGCCTAGAGCACCTCCTCCCCCTCCTTCTTCACTGACCTTGGTGTCTGCAGAGTCACATAGTCTTGCTCCTCTCTCTCCTGGCACAGATATTATTTTTGGTTTTCCTTCTTAATATTCTATCACAGAGGTGCTACCACCATCACTGATTAACTCGGCCTTGGCCAGTGGTGGGTTCATCTTGGAGCCGGCTGTCATTGGTTCCATTGGACATTTGGGAAACTTCTGGCATCTTCTCACAGAAGCCACCTCTATAGCCCACCCGCTACCAAAACCTTGCCACGCAAACCTACTACAAGTTTGAAAATCTGTATTTCAAGCAAAATACATGACAAAACAACTGAAAGCTGTAAACAGAGATAGCTTGCAGGTACAGTGTCTCTCTGCAAATAGAATTGCAATAGCAGTTATACGCTACATCCTCAGCATCCACCTAAGTTTAGAACTGTTCCAATTCACCAAAGCCAGCATAATCAAACCATTCTTTACTAGGCCCATATTTTTTCAGCCTAAGATATGTACCTCAGCAGCACATAATAATCACCAATGACATCAGGGAACTTAATACATTGCCATTAATATTCAAATTGTTTGCCTATCTGCATCCTTTAGAACTCTTTTAGCATTTTTATCCCACACTAGTCCTTTTCCTTTGATGAAAACAGTTCCACAATAGTGAAAAGACTCAGGAGAGTATTGAGCAAGAGTCCCCAGGTGAAGCCCTGTGTAGCATTACATGAGAAGTTCTCAGCACAAGCTTTTTACTGAGCTGAAACTAAAGCAATTGAACAAGCAGATGGCTCCAAGCATCCTATTTCATGCAACTATGAGATAAGTTCCTAAATATTGTATGCATGAAGAATACTGAATTTAAATCAAAAACATTCACAAGATAATTTTCCTAGCCACAGCTTTGTGGCTATACATTAGAATTTGAGATAATAAGTGTATAAAATTTAACATATAGATTTGAATAACATTATTAACACATGAAAAGGAAATAGAAGTACACTTTATTGGCACTGAACAGGTGATCTGTATTTGGAAGCTTACCCTGTTCTTCAGTAGTGCCATGCATAAGAAACAGGAGGTGAGCCATGAAGGACTTTGCTCACAGTAGCAGGGCAATTCCTAGACTGATGGAACGGAGCTGAGTGCTGAATTTAGCAGGACTGGTTTGTTACATTTTAGTATAAAATATTCATTTGTTATATATGAGTAATAATTAGCTCAAAGTACAATTAGTACAATAACTTCCAGTAATTTTGGTCAATTAACCCCACATTTTGCTCATAATATTTAATAAAATAATAAAAAGCATGACTAATTTTATATCATCCTTAAAAAGCACATTTATTTTAATCAATATACTTGTTTTAAGTAAAAGACATTTAATCTTCTGACTTACACATTAACCTTCCATTAAGTACTAGTGAAGAAGTTAAATGCACTTTAGTCAATAATGCTAATGCAGAAACTGTTATATTGCCTATAGAGAAATGCGTATTCATATTTTGTTAAAGAGACTATCCTTAACAATTAATTATTATATGTCAGGAAACTGATCATAAATTTGAAATATTATAATGCTGAAACTGAGTTCTCTGTACTATAATAATTCTGAAATGAGGTCATCTACTTCTGGTCAGTGCTTTTTAAGGCAATGATATTGAAGTGATGAAGATGGCCTTGCTGATACTTTAACCTCATCTCACATCTTGGTGGCTAATAAATGAGATTGGTAATTGAACTATACTAAACTGAAATATATGAATCTACCTGCAGGTATATGATGAATTTGTTTTAGCATAAATTCTTATAGATCTGTTTCTACCTAGAAATACCTAAGTATACCAACTAAAATGAGCAAAATGCTGCAGTTATGCCAAAAGGCGTCTTGGTTATTTCTCTGAGTTTTAGCCTAAAATTCAGCACCAAACTATGTGCTTATATAGTTTGTTCTGTGTGACTTTTTCTACCTTTTTTTCCCCTAAAACAGACTTTCTTATAAGCCAGTTTGTCCCTCAGATACATTTTTACACTAATCTAACAAGCTGCTTCCACAGGGGGGATACTCCCTTTCCCCTTGCTTTTGGCTGCACAGTCCTGCTGTTTTCCTTCTGTCAAGTCTGGTATATATATGGATATTGGGTGATTTGATTCAGCTGACTGATCTAACACAAAACCTTTTTTTTTTTTTTTTTTTTTTAAGAGAGAATAGTTTTCTATTGGGTCAACCATAAAAAATCCATTTGTCCTTTAGCTGCATGATAGCTAAGGCAAACATGAGATGGGAGAGAACCTGTGGATGTGGAAGCAAACTGAGAATGTGTTTTTTGTCAGTAGTTAGTTGTTAGGTTGGCTTTGCCGTGATGCGAAATGGTACCTACATAATACATAGTACAGGTAATCATGAAAGAGACAGCAAAAATTTGCTCAGGTGCCCAGTCAAGTGTTCTACCAAAAATTATTGGAATACAGACCTTAACTTAAAAAAAAAAAAAAAAAAAAAAAAAAAAAAGGAGAGGAAAAATATATGGTGTAAACCTGCAAACACAACAAATTTTGCCTGTCTCTTGAGGATGGACACTCAGTTTTCAGGATATGACATTTTTTAATTGTTGATTTCCCCCCCCCCCCCTTGGTGTAGAGTTGTTTTTTCTGATCATTTTCTGATCTTTGTTTCAGCACTGTAAATGTTTATTCCACTCACGTTCGCATCTGCTTGTCCTTGCTGCATCATTTGAGTGCCTTCTGCTGACTTTACAAAATTGTGTCTCCAAATCCTTAAAGTTAGTGCCCCAAGGATGAAGTACATTTGAAAAAACTCAAGATCTCAAAGGCAGAATGTAATTGATTGTTATAGAGTTAAATTACAAACACAAAATTGGCATTCATATAGCAATATAATAATATAATAATTCATATAGCAACACTGAGATGTAATTCTTCTAAATTCTAAGTAAAACAGCTTTTTTACATATTTCTGAATTTTTGGGGCTTTTTATTTTGTATACCACAGCCCAGTTCCATTTTTTTTCTCAGTACATTCACATCTATACTTTTAACTAGAAAGATATTTAAATTATGATATGGGACATTCATGCAATGGATTGAAGATCCAAAGTACCTTTAAGCTCTTTCCCAAATGCCAAGATTCTCACTCAGTAATCACTAAAATAAAAAGCTGGACAACTATTTTCATAACTTCCTTACCCAAAACCCCTGTATTTCCTTTTCTCTGAGAACTTATACCACTTCAAAAATCTGGAATGAGAAATGTTGGATGATATGCTCAAAACTTTACTATCTGTGGCCACTAGGCAAACAGCAGCTGTATGCTGCTTCAAAATGCCTTTACTATCTTATAAAATATAGAACTTGAACTTGCTTCTGAAAGGTACTGTGTGGGTATTTATCAAGTTAGCTCGACGGTGTCAGTGAGCGAAAACCAACCTTGGGAGAGAGACACCGTTATGCTTGTTGGAAGGAAGCCATGGGAGCAAGAAGAGAAACTTTAAGATACGGAGTAGTCTGCAGAGCTTGTGGCCTTGTAGATAAAGAGAGTTGCTAAGTTGCTGTGTCTGCAATAGAAAAAAGAGCAAAGACTGGAGAATTACTGAGCATAGTTGCAGGCTGACACGTCAGCCTGTTGTAAAGGTATAAAGGGCTTGCTTGATTTTAATAAAGTGTCTTCGAGTGTCTTCATGTCTTTGATCTACTCTCGGAGTCCGTGCAACATTTAGTTAGTGAGACAGTACTATGAAATTCTCTATTATATTATAATTTTATTCTCTCTTCCATATGGGTATAGTTAGACAAAGACCACTCTAATTGTTATGTTACTAACAACAGTTGAAAAAGAGAGGCACTGGATTCTCAGTATCTTCACAGTTACTTGAAATGTATTACTTTGAAACAAGTAGATTGTTTTGAAAGGCAGCTAATGTGAAATAACTTACAAGCATTATATGATATCAAATTGTGGTTCTGAAAAAGTCATAATTTCTTTTTTATATGTATAAAATCCATTTTATCTTGGAGGACTATCAGACAAAGCACATTTAAAAAAAAAAATAATTAAAAAAAAATCCAAATCCCAAAATTTTCCATACTTGAAAAGTAGCATGAACTGACACTGTGAAACTGTGATAAAACCTCCACTTTTCTGTATTACTGAGGTTTCTTTGCTAACTCTGTATTCACCTTGAGTTATCAGTTTTAACACCAAAGATGTAACATTTGAATACCTATGTGTCATGGTTTAACCCCAGCCGGCAATCAAGCACCACGCAGCCACTCGCTCACTCCCCCCCACCCAGAGGGATGGGGAAGAGAATCAGAAAGGAATGTAAAACTCAAGGGTTGAGATAAGAACAATTTAATAATTTAAACAGAATAAAAAGAACAATAATGACAATAACAATTATAATGAAAGGGGGGGGAGGGGAAGAATAAAATCCAAAGGAAAAGGGAGAAAGGAAAAAAAGTGATGCTCAGTACAACTGCTCCTCACCCGCTGAGTGATACCCAGCCAGTCCCCGAGCAACAATCATCAGGCCCTGGCTAACCCCCCAAGTTTATACACCAAGCATGATGTCCCATGGTATGGAATATCTCTTTGGCTGGTTCAGGTCAGCTGACCTGGCTGTGTCCCCTCCCAGTCTCTTGTGCCCCTCCAGCCCTCTGGCTGGCAGGGCCTGAAAAACTGAAAAGTCCTTGACTTAGTATAAACATTACCCAGTAACAACTAAAAAACAGTGTCCTATCAGCATTGTTCTCACATCATAGCCAAAACACAGCACTGCACTAGCTACTAAAGAAGAAAATTAACTCCATCCCAGCTGAAACCAAGACACTATGGAAAATACCCCCTTCACCCCATTATCTGCTGCTGATTCACTTTATCCCAGTTTGATCCCTTTGTCATAATTCTTACACTTTTTCAGATGTTTCTTTTGGTGCATTTCCTTTGATGGATGAAAACATTCAGAGTCAGGATTAATGATAAACAAACATAATCTACTCTGGCTCTCTTCTTGCCCAATTTCTAGCTTTTGACTTATATTCCTTTCTCCTGACTCCTAGTCTAATGACATTTCTAACTTTTATTCTACTAATCCACATTTAAATAGCCTAATTAGGAGGTCTCAGGGCATCCATTCCATCTTCTTTCTTAATTTTTCCATGGGTGGTGTTCATAGTCTTTTTAGAAGAGGCTCAGTTTACATACTTCAGGTTTTGTTTCCAAGTTCTTTTTATGCAGTTCACCTCATAAAAAATCCTTCATGTCTTCTTGTTCAGGATCTCTTTCTCCCACAGATGTTTCTTTAGAGTCTTCTGCCCTTGTCCTGGTTTCAGCTGGGATGGAGTTAGTTTTCTTTGTAGTTAGTACAGTGCTGTTTTGGCTCTGATGTGAGAACAATGTTGATAGGACACTGATGTTTTCAGTTGTTGGGTGATGTTTATACTAAGTCAAGGACTTTTCAGTTTCTTGGGCATTGCCAGCCAGAGGGCTGGGGGGGCACAGGAAATTGGGAGGGGACACAGCCAGGACAGGTGACCCAAACTAGCCAAAGAGGTATTCCATACCATGGGGTATCACGCTTGGTATATAAACTGGGGGAAGAAGAAGGAAGGTGGGGACATTTGGCATTATGGCATTTGTCTTCCCGAGTAACCGTTACGTGTGATGGAGCCCTGCTTTCCTGGGGATGGCCAAACACCTGCCTTGCCCATGGGAAGTAGCGAATTAATTCCTTGTTTTGCTTTGCTTGTGTACACTGCTTTTGCTTTACCTATTAAATAGTTCTTATCTCAATCCCTGAGTTTTACATTCCTTTCTGATTCTCCTCCCCATCCCTCTGGGTGAGGGGGAGTGAGTGAGCAGCTGCGTGGTGCTTGGTTGCCAGCTGGGGTTAAACCACAACAGCCCTCTTCCACTTTCATATGTGATGATGATTGTTGCATCAGTGAATGATACTACTGGATCTGCCTTTTCACTTCCTTTTAGATTGCTCATTTTCCCCATCATGAGGTCTCCTACTGCTGGCTTACAGAGTATGGTTTTATTTCATATAGGATCACATCCATATCCTGTAATCATGGGCAACTTGTTGATTTTTGGTCAGCAGAGTCCACAGAATACACATCTGTCTCTCCTACCACTACCACATGTTGCAAAGCATTTCCTTGCAAACAATAATAAATGTAAGCCTTATTATAAAAGCCAAAAGCCACAACACATAATGTATGACAGGAAAAGATCGGGAAATTCAACGGTACTGACAATGTCTCGTATCCCTTCAATGGTAGGAAATGCGTTATATTAAATGCTGTGTTGTACAGCACGAGGCACAAAACGCAGCCTAGTGAACAATACAATCTTATTCTATGACTCTGAACTAGGGAGAATTCAGTCCTGTGGATTTGATTTAATCCTGTATCTATTATCAAAACATGTCAAATTGGAAGTTTTTCCCCATCAGCATCCAGCTCCCATTAACTGTTTTCCCTGATGCTCACAATTTCCCCATCTTTACCATCAATCTTTCTTCTGTTGCTCTTCCTAGTACTCAAGACCCTAGCTGAAAACACGCCTTCGGCTTCTCTCCCCTTCTTCATCCCACTCATCCAGTCCTTTAAATCTTATTATTTATTTTTTCACATTTTTAAGGTAAATTTTGTTTTGCTGTCCCTACAATCAAGCCTTCTATCTGGGCCCCCATTAATATCTTAAAAACTCAAGCATACTTCACTTTGGCCTTCTTGGAGAAAACCTTTGAGTATACTTCAACCCTTGAAAATAAGTGTAATATATTCTTGGTCTATCAGTTGTATTATTTTGACTCTTAGAATCTCTCTTCTAAACAATATACAAATATTTTATTCCTAGATTTAAATAATAACTTAAATAGTAATGTGCCTTCCACTTGCTTGATATTGGTCATGCCTTTTGATTTATCAGTGATTCCAGCCTCAAAACTTCAGTTGCCTGCTTGTCAGTTTTCTCCTACACATCACTTTTTAATCAAGTACCTGGTCTGGATGGTCTTTATAGTCCTTTCTTCAGTCCAGTAGCTGAGTAACAGCTACTTCAGTAACAGTGACTACAAGAAATTGATTTAATATTAAAGTGATTATAGCTGTGATGATCTTACTGTTAAAAAAAAAAACCTAAGCAAAAAAAGACATGGCCTCTTCCTTATTATAACTACATCAGCTAATGTAGTTGAGAGTCAAGGCCAAGTTTTCAAGAACATGAGGACATGTCCCTGAAAGTTCATCTTCTTATTATTTTTCTCTATTCTAAGTTTAAAAGGAACACTTGTGTACCTTCAGATAATTCCTACTAAAAATTTTAAAAATGTGTATGTGATTGCCTCATCTGATCCACCTGTGACTTTACTTACTGAAAAAACATATACCCCAGAAAACTACTACAGATAATTTTAAAAAGTGACCTTGACAAAGCACTACAATAACAGAATTTTGTAGCTTTGCTGGAATCTTGTCTTTTTTTTTTTTTTTTTTTTTTTTTGGGGGGGGGGAAGAGAAAGGACTATGGGGATAGAGGTGCTGCTTAGTTTAAATTGATGTTTGCAATATATTAAATTTCATTGAAAATTAAATCAGAAAATACATTTTCTTTGGGAAAAACAAGTAAGAGATGTATTTTTCACTCCACTGTGATGAGACAATTTTCATGCTATTCAGAATTGTGCAGCTGTTTGTGTTGGAAACCTCTCATAAGTTTATACCAACACACCTTAAAATGGATGAACTCACATTCTGTCTTGGTATGGAATAATTTAAAATATGAGATTTAACTTCATACCTTCTAGAGGTTAAACCTTTCTAGATGAAAGGTAGCAATCAAGTTTTATCAATTAATTTCTATTCAATTTCCACAAGTTTTGGTAGACATGCATCATTGCCCGCATTATTTGCGTTCTTTTAACTATGGCATTTAGTTTATAACACAGACAGACGTTCAAGGGGAATAATAGGATCATTCCTCCCAACGTGATTAGTATGGGATGTATTAAATAGTGGAATACTTGTGTTGCTTTAGGGGAATGTCCTGCAAAGATGTCCCACCAATAATGTTCTCCTACTTGTTTTACCTGCCAAAGCATGCACTGGGCCGTTCTGTTTACTTCTTGGACCAGTTTTTCTATGTCGGGGTGTCTGAGCATTGCTTTAAAGAGACTAATGTTCATGCCTATTTGTAATTTAGGTACATCGTGATACAGGGTATAATCAGCTTCAATTAACTGTCTAGTAGTTACAGGAACAACATAATCAAAGTCACAGCCAACAATTCTAGTAAAATTACATACACAAAAATTAGTGCCATTTGCTTTTTCATGACAATTATCAATAGTAATGTTAACACAAGAAGTTCTAACACATGCACGTCCATTTCCTACGTAAAACACTTGTGATTGGGCTTCAATATGTGGAAACATTTCAAAAATACACGTACCCTTTTTAATATCTAGGCATAGATCTTCATTCTCTATTACTGCATTTTCACAGATGTATCCCAGTTGTTCTCTGGGGATACATGCCTCAATGCTAATCGATTGCCATTTGCCTTTGGTCTGATCAAACCTTGCCCAAACATTATGGTCCATGGGTCTGACAATGACTTTGGTGTATGGCTCCTAACATCATTGCAGGAAAGATTGTCTGTTCTTTTGCTGCACTAATTGTGAGCACATATGCTTCAATTTGTTCATGTTGTGGGTTGTAGGTGACATTTACTAGTTGCCACCAAGCCTGGTGATCTTTTTAAACTGAGTGGTGAGGCTAGTTTTGGCTATTATTTCCCTTATTTCTTGAGGTAGTATTCCTGATGTTTCTTCCCTCAGTATTCCTGTGGCTACAGATTGTACCCACTGCTGAGTTTGGATACATTGGATGGCAAGTGCAACCTTTTTGATAATGCCCCCAGTATAGTCAAATATTTTGGTGAGATCTTCCTCTGGTCTGTGTGATTAGCTACTAATGTTAATAATCTGACTGCCAATGATTAATGAATAATGGGCCATATACGATTTATTTAAAGAATGTGCTCATGTTTGTCTGAGGAGACCCTTATTGTTAACTTGAGGATGTACTAAATCCTTGAATGGGTGACAAAGGGAATGTGCTAATTGTCCAGGCACAAGATATGTTAATGAGTTCCCGGAATTGCAAATGATTTCCCGGAAAGTTAATGAATAGACATGAGTGACTTGTATAAAGAGGGGGCTGAAAGGTTCCCTTGGTGTGCATGACTTTGGTGGAGCGATCCCCCATGCACCCAGCGCTGCCGAATAAAGATAACCTCCGCTCGCTTGTATATTGGTAAAGTGATTCTTTAAATCATTAAGTTTAGATGATCTCAAGGGAACTTTAAGCTTTCCCAGGTCAGAAGTGACAGCACTGAGTTTGTTGACTGGTACTTCTTGGTTTATGGTATTTAACACACCCAATCCTGTGCCAATCCATCCTGGTGTATCTCTGAGTTCTAGTGTGGTGAGACCTAGTTGCTAGCCAGGCATTCCATCCTTTAAGACTTTGTTGTATGTAGGGTTGGCAACCCTTTTGTATGTGAGATATATTTGTCTGGACATTTATCTGAACTCCTTTTAGTGAATAAGTAGTATCTAATAGTGGCTTTTGCTCATTTGACTGTCTAATTACATAAGGTCTAATGAAGGTTAGATTATGGATATTTTCACATCTTGTGTAAGTAGTTGTAGGTGCGTCAGTTGTCCCAATAAATGGTTTGACAGCTGTTTTAATAGGTACCTTAGTAGTAGGACTTTCTTCAAGCTTAATGATAAACATTTCAGAAGCACCTCTGTCTTTGCTAGCCCATAAACACATAATTGAAACCGATTGATCTAACAATAGTTTAAGGTCACACTGGGCTTTGTTTTTTTATCCTTTTTAACACTCTCCCACAGGCAAGAACCTGGTCTTTCCTTTTTTTAGCTAAACGTTATTGTCTATATCTTCCATATGACTAAATGTAAGTGACCAGTTCTTCATAGGTATTACTTTTAGCTTGACTTGTTTTGTCTCTTGTCCAATTATACTGAAACAGAACAAGGTCTTAAAAAAAAAAAAAAGTATAGTCAGGATGAGTTTGGTACAGTGCTCTGGATGATGCTCTGTTTGTGTTGAGAAAGGAATGTACTCTGAATAATTAGAAAAGATAAGGTAGGCACCTGAAGGAGATAAGGAGACCATCAAGTCTTCGGTGGACAACGTTCCCTGGGAACGACAAGGAAGGAAGCTATGTGCCAGACACCCAGACCGAAAATGGTGAGAGATCTACAAACCTTTCTAGGAATGACAGGTTGGTGTCATTTATGGATATATCAGTATGGACTACTTGCAAAGCCTTTATAATGATCTACTGAAAACAACCAGAAACAACATAACATGGACTCTCAAATGGCTTTAGGAATCCTGGCTCAGCAATTAGGACCATACAAAAGAGCTGTAGCATACTTCTCCAAGCAGTTGGATGAAGTAAGCAAAGGATGGCCTACCTGCCTGAGGGCAGTGGCTGCAGTAGTACAGGTAACTAACATTGTCAATCCAGCTTCATTCCTAGAAGGAAGAATTCCAGCTAAACCAGTTGTCCATGACTGCTTGGAGACCATCAAAGCAGTATACTCCAGCCGCCCAGACCTTAAAGAAGAACCATTCCAGGATACAGACAACTGGTTCTCAGATGGCAGCAGCTTTGTAAAACAAGGTATAAGGATGGCTGGCTACGCATAACCACCACCAAACAGGTAATTGAATCAAATCCTTTGCCTTCTGGGACTTCAGCCCAGAAAGCAGAACTGATAGCCCTCACCCAAGCTCTTGAACTGACAAAGGGAAGACGAATAAATATATGGACTGATTCCAAGTATGCCTTTGCTATCGTCCATACCCATGGAGCAATCTGGAAAGAATGAGGACTATTGACTGCCCAAGGAAAAGCTATAAAACATGCAAAGGAAATCCTACAATTGTTAGCAGCTGTCCAACTCCCGACACAAGTGACTATAATGCATTGTAAGGGACACCTGAAGGGTAACACCATTCCAGAAATAGGTAACAGGAAAGCTGATGCAGAAGCTAAATTAGCTGCTGCAAGAAGCAGAGAATTATCAATAGCAGGTCTAGTACCAGAAAAAATAGACATAAATTTCCAGCCAGAATATCAAGAAACAGACTATAAGTGGATACATGAAAATGAAGGTAAGCTATTGGACAAGGAGTGGGGTCAACTGAAAACGGGACTGATATGGAGAAATAGTGTGAAATGGGGACAATGGACATCGATTGTGATTGTATAGGTCTGCTCAAGGAATGTGGGTATGGTGACTAGTCATGGGTGCGGTGTCTGGTCACATAGGCACACAGCTCTGAGGAGACAACTACATTTTTGAGGAGACGCCTGCCCCTCTTCCTCTAACAAAGGGGCTATTTAAAAAAGAATGAGAAAAGGATGAGAGATATTCCAATGCTATCTAGAGGGAGGGAGTGCTAAGTCTCCTTGCTGGAGAAGATCGGATGGTCACAAGAACATGAATCACCTACAAACCTGCAAGACCACCACATTCCAGGCAAAGGACTGATAAGCTAATTAACATATGAAGCGGGGTTTAGGTAACGAATATGTATAGGCGTTAATTGAATATTCATTTGTTTTATTGTATAAATGTGAGATGGTTCGTCACTTTGGGCATGCACGCTTGTGGAGGAGCGATCCCCCGTGCATCTGCACGCAATAAACATACCTACTTTATAACTTTTGAGTTATAGAGTCTAATTCCACACGTCAGGGACAATTAGTATTGCCAATAAAACTAGTATGGCAATTTGTAAAAGCAGAACACGATAAGACTCATTGGGGCTTAGACCCACTTTATCAGCATTTAAGAGTCAGAATGGCAGGACCAAACCTATTTACCACAATTAAACAAGTCACATCTCTATGCGAACTCTGTCTGAAAAATAACCCAAATACTGGAACCCAAATACAACAAGGAGCAATAAACAAGGGACAATTCCCAGGTGAAATTTGGCAAATTGATTTCTCTGAACTTCCAAGAAAAGGGGGGTACTGTTATCTCTTGGTTTTAACTGATACATTTTCTGGATGGCCTGAAGCTTTCCCACGCAGAACAAGTAAGTCGAGGGAAGTCATTAAAGTTCTGTTGAACGAAATCATACCACAATTTGGGGTACCTAAGAGCATCTCTTCAGGCAGGGGCTCACACTTTTGTGCACAAGTCGTACAAGCAATAAGTAAAACATTAAAAATCAATTTGCAGCTGCATCCAAGAAACAAATTTATATTGGTATCAAGCTTTACCTATTGCTCTAATCAGACTGAGGGTCAAACCAAGATCAAAAGAGAAGCTGAGCCCATTTGAAATCTTGTATGGCAGACCCTATGTGATACAAGTTATAAATAGCGAAGCTCTAGATCAAATAGGTAAACAGTACGTAACTGTAGGGAAACAATTAAATAACCTAACTATAAACTACATCTGTTTAGTCCTGGTGATTTGGTATATGTTAAAGAATTTTTCAGGGAACCCTCTGCAAGAAAAGTGAGATGGACCCTTCCAGGTGTTACTGACTACATTCACATCAGTATGGATAAAAGAACAACCCACTTGGATTCACTACTCCCGAGTCAAGAAAACTCCTGAGAAAACTCCTGAGAAACCATGGACTTCCGAATGAGGAGGAGTACCTGCTCTCAAGCCTTATCAATGGACTTTTGATAAGTATAACTTTATCTCAAGCTCCCATTTTAGAATGGCCATGGCCTGATTCACAAATTATCTAATCACTTCCATGGATTGGCACACCACTCTGGATGAACCTAGAGACTAACCCAGGTCTACATACAACAAAATTGCCAACCCTACATACAACAAAGTCTTAAAGGATGGAATCCACAGCTGGCAACTAGGTCTCACCACACTAGAACTCAAAGAGATACACCAGGATGGATTGGCACAGGATTGGGTGTGTTAAATACCATAGACCAAGAAGTACCAGTCAACAAACTCGGTGCTGTCACTTCTGACCTGGGAAAGCTTAAAGTTCCCTTGAGATCATCTATGCTCACATTAGCAGAAACTCAATCATTGGCAATCAGATTATTAACATTAGTAGCTAATAACATGGCTGAAGATCTCACAAAAATTATCGACTGTACTGGGGGCATTATCAAAAAGGTTGCACCTGCCATCCAATGTATCCAAACTCAGCAGTGGGTACAATCCATAGCCACAGGAAAATGGAGGGAAGAAACATCAGGAATACTACCTCAAGAAATAAGGGAAATAATAAAAAAAGATCACCAGGCTTGGTGGCAACTAGTAAACTTCACTTACAACCCACAGCAAAAGAAAGTCATTGTCAGACCCATGGACCATAATGTTTGGGCAAGGTTTGATCAGACCAAAGGCAAATGGCAATCGATTAGCATTGAGGCACGTATCCCCAGAGAACAACTGGGATACATCTGTGAAAATGCAGTAATAGAGAATGAAGATCTATGCCTAGATATTAAAAAGGGTACGTGTATTTTTGAAATGTTTCCACATATTGAAGCCCAATCACAAGTGTTTTACGTAGGAAATGGACGTGCATGTGTTAGAACTTCTTGTGTTAACATTACTATTGATAATTGTCATGAAAAAGCAAATGGCACTAATTTTTGTGTATGTAATTTTACTAGAATTGTTGGCTGTGACTTTGATTATGTTGTTCCTGTAACTACTAGACAGTTAATTGAAGCTGATTATACCCTGTATCACGATGTACCTAAATTACAAATAGGCATGAACATTAGTCTCTTTAAAGCAATGCTCAGACACCCCGACATAGAAAAACTGGTCCAAGAAGTAAACAGAACGGCCCAGTGCATTCTTTGGCAGGTAAAACATGACTCTGAAAATATAAAATCTGTCTTGGCCAATGCAAAACAAGTAGGAGAACATTATTGGTGGGACATCTTTGCAGGACATTCCCCTAAAGCAAAACAAGTATTCCATTATTTAATACATCCCATACTAATCACATCGGGAGGAATGATCCTGTTATCCCTCTTGAATGTCTGTCTGTGGTATAAACTAAATGCCATAGTTAAAAGGATGCAAATAATATGGACAATGATACGTCTACCAAAGCCCTTTGTCTTTGAAACTTGACAAAAGAATTGGTAAGTCTTATGAAAAGGGGGAATGAAACAGAACAAGGTCTTCAAAAAAAGATTAGTCAGTATGAGTTTGGTACAATGCTCTGGGTGATGCTCTCTTTGTGTTGAGAAAGGAATGCACTCTGAATAAATAGAAAAGTTTCCACTGAATGTACTCTGAATAATTAGAAAAGATAAGGTGGGCACCTGAAGGAGATAAGGAGACCATCAAGTCAGGAAATCGTTGAACAAAGAAAATTGAAAGGTCTATTCCACCTAGACCCCACCTATTGTGAATGGAATGATTGGGTGTGAAAATCAAATGTATGTAAAGATGTTGTGTAACCTCTCATGAAAACTATATAGAATACCAAACTTTTCACTGAAAACTTTGGAGCTAGTTTGTCCGGTGCGAATCGGCTAGCTCCCCAACGTTGCATGAAATAAATACCTTTGCTGCTTAATGACAAAATTTGTCTCTGAACAGTTACTCTGTGCCGTTTTGGCATCAGATCCAAAATAACACAAACAAAAAAGAACACTGAGTTAAACAAACTGCTTTGTTTCTTCAAAATGAAATATTCTATTTGATGACACTTTTAAGCTTCTGCATTACTCATTTTAACTAGTGTTGGCAGTTTTGCATTAAAAACGCCTGTTTGAAAAAAATAGTGGTTTTCAAAGCATTTCATATTGGCTATTTTCTGAATTCTTTTCCTAAATTTCCACTCTTTCAGTAGAATTCTTTGGAAATATGATACGAATTTCAGAATATTTTCTGAAATTTTACCCAGAAAAGGTTATCAACTCGTACCAGAATATCTCTATAACCTTTTCTGGGTAACTCAGTGAAATCTATTTGCCAATAGTCCCCCGGTGAATTTCCTCTTTGAGCCAATCCAAGAACCAATCTATTGTTAGTATTTGGACTGTTTCTGAGACAAATTTCACACCTTCTTGTGACAGACCAAATGATTTCAGTCATCAGTCTACTCATAACTGTCTTTTGTAGATATTTTATTAAATTCTCTGTTCCCAAGTGTGACATATTCCTTTGGGGCTATCTCTTTCATCAGTGCCGGTGGGATTATTATTTGGCCTGTAGGTATGACTGCCCATCCTCCTTTTCTTTCTTTGGCTTGTAATTTTTAATTAACTTAATATTCCTTTCATCATATTTTGGTGATCTGTCAGGCAAGATTATTTCTTTTTCAGGAACTAGGGTCAAGATACCTTTTTCTGCTGACTCTTTTGTGGCTTTATCCACTAGCTTATTACCCAGTTCTAGAACAGTTTTACCTGTTTGATGTGCTTTGCACTGCATTACTGCAATTTCCATTGGTTTCTGGATACTCTCCAATAGTTCTTGTGTCTGTGTGGCATGTTTAATCGTAGTCCCCCCTGTGATGACAACAGTCCTCTTTCTTTCCAAATGGCTCCATGGGCATGGACGATTCCAAAGGCGTATTTCTAATTGTTCTGGTCTGGGACAGCCCCAGCTGAGGACGTTTGAAGTTACACCCAGTGTGAGATGAAGACGCAAATAAGGTCAAATCAGGAAAGTTTATTGGAATAGAGTGTTCCTAAGATAATAACAATTGGAAAGGGAAGGAAGGATAGAAAAGAAGGAAACCTAGCAAGCAGTTAGGACAGAGTTGCAAGAGATAATCACCACCGTGGATTCAGCAGCATCACGTTGGTCTGTAGTTTTCTTGTCCATCAGTGGTGGGGGTCTCCGGATTGCATGCTGTTGTGAAATTGCTTGGAGGGGGGAATTACAGATCTAATATTATAGCAACCCTTTAGGGAAAAATACAATTGCCACTTTCGAATGGTTGGCATGCACAGAATCTACATCACCACAGTTCCCTAAAGCCAAACTGCTATCCTAGAGGAGTAGTGGAGGGTGGAGCGGAGTGGAGACACTGCGGCCAGGCTCTGCTGTACTCTCTGCAGTACTGGAAACTTGATGGTACCATACAGCTGATAAGCTGCACAGCAGCTGCAAAATATATGAGAAGATGTCTGTTGCTGGGCCAACAACTGTGGCGAAGACCAAGCAAGAGGCTCATTATCTTCGAGAGAAGGTCAGGAACTAGGCTCCTTTAGCACTGCAAAGAAAAGATAAGCTTTCTAACAAGGACATGCTAACTGCTAAAAGAAAACAAACTGCTGAAGAGATAAAACTCAAGGATGCTATGGTAAAATAATTGTGGTAGTGGGAGATTGTGAACTCCTACTCAAATGGCCCCCCACAAAGAGAGTGAATCCCCACTTGGGGAGCACGCACAGTAAAATGAACTGTTTCTTTAAATGAAAGCGAGAGAATTTTACACCAATCACTACAAAGGAATGTATGACTAGGGTCACTCAAGCTCCACCTAAGAGTAAAAGGAGTATAAAAGTAAATGAATGAGGGGAGAAGTGGGTAAGACACCACCGAGATGGACTCCTGGGACTGGCTGATGGGCTGAGCCTTTCTTCTCCCCCCCTTGGGACACCTTGGGTGAGACTTAAACTAAGTACTTCTTTGGAAAACCTAGAAATATCTCTAGAGAGTTATTCTTTTAATATTTGTAGCCAGGCTGTATTGTTGTAGCTTTTTTATGTGTTAAAGACTTTATAATATTTTACTTGCACGTGCCTTTTTGCAAACAGTCACTATCACTGGCAATCCAAGAACCTGTATATCTGTTGCTAATAAAACTGCACTCTTAAGTAGCTGGTTGTCGCAGTTTCTCATTGAACGCGACCGTATCCTAGAGTGTGGCCGTGCTAGTTCATGAGTACAACTGGATTGGCAGTGCAGGCTGCTATCAGTATATCCAGACCTGTGGTAGTTTAATATACATATTAAACGCGACTGGACTGATAGTGGTAAATTGGACATCACCTAGAATTTAAACCTAGCTGCACCCAACCTCTCACCTCAGTGAGGAGAGTTCGAAGGCGTGTGTGTGTGTGTGTGTGTATTTCCTGCTGAATTATTCCACCCCCCTTTAATGCAACACATGCCCTTACTGTTCGATGGTGCAGTCTTTTATAGGGTATTTGGGGAGCCCTTTTCCCTGACAATGGCATATACTGCAAGTCCACACATGCTCCCCATCTCAGTACGCTGGTTCCGAGGGGCACACGCGACAGCCACATGGTCCTTTCTCATGGACTGTGCACACCTTGGCAGGTTGAGGTGGTCAGTCGTGTCTGGACATGTCCCCCAAAACAACATGGCTGTTTCTTGACCCCAGCCAATGTCTGGTTTTGGGTGGCTGTTTGGTCCTTGTCTGGTCCACAACTGCTCAGTTCCCACCAGGTAGCTTTGCACCAAGCTCAGCAGGGATGCAAACAAGCTTTGAGACAGTCAGCTCACAATATGGTCTCCCACACATATATTAAGCTGTTTTCCTTTGCTCAAGTCCAAGGCTTGTGTTAAGAGCTATCAGTTCAGCTTTCTGTGCAGATACCTTTGGAGATAATGCCTGAGATTCAGTTACCTTGTCAATGGTAGTCATGGCATATCCAGACATCCGTTTCCTGTGCCAGACAAAACTGCTGCTATCTGTGTATAGTTCCCAGTCTGGGTTCTTCAAGGGAGTGTCTTTGAGGTCTGTCCTGCTAGAATAAACTTCTTCAACCATTTGTAAGCAGTCATGATCAGTTGTTCCTTCTATTTGTTTAGCAGAAAGAAACATAGCAGGATTGACAACTGTTGTGATTTTAAGTCGTATATCATGTTCCAACAGTGCTACTTGATACTTCAGCATACAACTAGGAGACAACCAGTGGTTTCCTTTTTGCTCCAAAACAGTAGCTACCATACGTGGAACATTTACAGTCATTTTCTTTCCCATAGTGAATTTGCAGGCTTCTTCAATCAATAATACTGTTGCTGCTACTGCTCTTAAACAACTCGGCCAGCCCTGGTGTCCTCAGTCCAATTTAGATATGCATTTTGAGAGGTTTTCAGTAACTCATATAGAGGCTTTACCAATAGTTCATAATTCATGATCCGTAACACCATCCTGTCATTCCCAGAAAGGCTTGCAGCTCCCTTATGATCTTTGGTTCAGGGAGACGGCAAATAGCTTCTTTTCTTTCAAATCCCAATTGTCTCTGACCTTTTAAAATTTCTAATCCCAAATAAATAACTGAATCCTGAACAATTTGAGCCTTTTTTTTTTCCCAGTCAGTATCCACTAATTCCCAAGAAGTTCAAAATGCTTATGGTCAAATCAGTACATTGCTTCTTAGTCTCTGCTGTAATTAAAATATCATCTACATACTGCAACACATTTCCTTGATTATTTTCTTTTCTCCAAATTTCCAAAAATAGTGGGGCTATTTTTTTTTTTAAAGCTCTGAGGTAGAAATGTCTAGGTATATTGTGTTTTTCTTCCTGTTCCAGGATTTTCCCATTCAAATGCAAAAAGCTCTTGACTTTCAGTATCAAGAGGAATGCAGAAAAAGGCAACTTTTAAATCCAACACCACAAACCAACCCTGTTCTCCTGTAAGTGATGTTAGCAGTGTATATGGGTTTGCCACCATGGGGTGAATATCTTGGACTATGTGATTTATCACCCTTTAGTCCTGAACTAGCTGGTAGCTCTTGCCATCGACCTTTCTAACTGGTAAAATGAGGGTATTATATTTTGACTCACATTATATCAGTAACTTGTATTTTATAAACTTTTGCATTATAGGTGCTAGTCCTTGCTTTCCTTCTATTTTCAGGGGATATTGTTTAATTCTTACTGGAGTTGATCCTGGTTTCAATTCAGTTCTCACTGGCTCTGTTCTCCTGGATCTTCCAGGAATTTCTCCTGCCCACACAATGGGAATTACAGCATCCTCTGCTTTGGAAGGAATTGGTATCTCCTTGGAGGCTATATTCTGTAATAAAAAGGCTGCCACTTCAACACTTTTAGTTTCAGGAATTAGGATTTCAACTTTTAAACTTCAGTTTCTGCTTCCAGCCTTTCTAGTATATCTCTTCCTAATAGGGGTTTGGGTGAATTTGGCGAATACAAAAATTATTGAGTGAACCATTGCTTTCTGAATTTCATTGTCAAAGGTTTAAAAAAATGTTCAAGATTCACTTAACCCTGTTGCACCAACAATATTTACGCTTTTAGTACTTAATTCCCCTTCCAATGTGTTTAACACAGAATATGTAGCCCCAGTATCTACTAGAAATTCAATTTCCTCATTTCCCAGCTCTGCCTTAACCAGAGGTTCCACTGGGAAGGTACCCTTCAATCCTCTATTTCAACAGAAATTATAGCATCAGGAGTCCCTTGTTGTTCTGGGCATTCTCATTTCCAGTGTCCTTCCCTTTTGCAAAATGCACATTGATTCTTAAAACATATCTGCATACATCACCTCATCCTAATTTCCTTCCTGTCTTAAAAACATTAATTGCAACAAGGTATTATAATTTAAAAATCCATTCATAGGCCATTTCTCCCCATCATCCAGTTTATAGAAGCCACCATTGATTACAATACTTAATTAATGTTTCTCGATCTACTGACCCTCCTGGGGGCCTACCAATTTCTTTCCAGTGTTGTAGTATACATCCTAAAGGTGACTTCTTCATAATACTCCTTCGAGATGAGCCCACTCCCATGTTACCAAATTCCTTAACACAATCTTTAGTCAGAATAACAGAGGCAAAAGATTAAAACCAGAAAAATCACCTGAAAATCCTCAAACCAGACCAGGAACCTCGGGCTTTCACCACACAATTCAACCAGGAGGGGTCCAACCTCTCGGGTACCCTTTAGCCCAAACTTGCGGGGTTTTCACCACCATCTTACAGGCAGACAGAAGCAGAATAAATCCAAAATAAATACAGAAAAGAATGCCTTAAATCTTACCAATATTCTTGGCTCTGAGATTGTTGGGTTGGGAATCAGGGAGCCTCCTCGAGAAAGCTTCTCAATGCTGGCTGAAGGGTCCACGATTCCCTGAACTTCCGATCATTAGGAGTGATGTCCCATCTGGGTCGCCAAAATGTTACCAAAAGATCAGTTGAAGAAACTTTCCAAGACTTGTTTTGAAGTTTAGAAAGCAGGCATTCTTACGGCACTGGGAGCACAAGGGATATCTCCTCCTAATGTGCTCACCTTATCCTTAAATACGTGTTCCTTATATTCTGTATAATCATACATATGCATTGTTTCCTAAAAATCCCATACATATTTGATTATTTCCCAGAATTCATTTAGAATACATTTACATTAGTCTCTTCTTCTTTTGCACATGCATAGTTTCTTCTGAATTGAGTTGAAGGGCTGCTTTTGCAACCACTGACCCAAATCCATTTTTAGATACTTCATGACCCAGTCATCTTAGTCCTTTTATGATGTTTCCTTGGCAAAACCTGCTAGGTTTCCATGAAATTCAATCAGTTCTTTTCTTTCATCCTAGATGTTCCTTTCAGGGTAGATCATAAATATTGTCTATACAAAACCAGGTCTTCTTAATCACAATCTAATAATTATACTGATGCAAGGACTTCTCGATTACAATCTAATAAATATACTAAGGTTTTACATATACTAAAGTCATACATTAAACTTTTGGTATCACTGGTATCAGTTTCTATAGCTTGAATTCCCTGTCAAAACTGCATACAATCAAAATAAGAAATATTACAAATTATAACTAGAAAATCATCCCATAAGTCCTAAGGTACTTTTAAGTTTTAAGATGCGATATAATAATTTTAGCAGGTATTTCTTTTTCCTAAGTATCCCTTACTAGCAGTTTTTCTTATTAGTAAAACATCTTTTATGTGTTTTTTACGGATATGAGTGTATGAGAGACTTGATTATTACAGCAGCAGTCTCATTAGGGGCTCTAGTTCACGTTTGCTGAAAAAAGCATATGTTGCCCTGCTAGCACTTCTGAGAACAATTGTGAGCCTCTCCCACTGCTCATGAAAATTTCTTTTAAAGTACTGTTTGTTTTGGTTTTGTTTTCTTATTCTTTGGGGGTTTTGGGGGGGGGTGGTGAAGATTTTTTTTAGTTTACCTTCTTATTTCTGAGCCTCTGGAGGACACTTTTTCATTTTCTTATTTTTCTTCCTAGCAGTAAGTGATAGAGATGACAGAACAGATCCCGATGCTCTGTACTGATTGTTGGACATTTTAAAAGAATGCTAATTATTTCACAGCTGGAAATAAAATTATGAGTTGGAAACACTGGAAATGCAACCCTAGAGCTACCCTCTGTCTGCAGTGATGCGCTCATTGCATGGGTGAATTTTTACCCCAAAATCCGTGAGATATCAGGAATGACTTTTCATCTGTCTCTTAACTGCAGTTTTAACATTGCAGCAATGAACCAACTGCCTGGTTAAAAGAAGCTGAAGAAGCTGAGTCAAGTCAGGTTTCCTTACATTTGTCAGTTGCCATCCTGAAGAATTTAAAATTTCTGATCAGGCCACAAAGACTGGATAAAGGAAAAGCAAAAAAGGAAAAGCTATGCTGTTGCTGTCTATTCATTACTATTTTGTTGTTTTGTTTACTCTACTCTCTGCCTTCTGAGTCTCACATCCTGTGCACAAGTTTTTGCTTAAAACTATGGAGACTAAACTTCTCCAGTCTCTGGTTCCAGCAGAAATGAGTGCTTCCTAATATAAGGAGATTGATGATAAAATTAGAAGAACTTGTTATACAGCTTGTGTTTGGCTTTTTGATATTCTGCTGTTTGTATGATTTATGCTTAAAAAAACCAAAAACAAATAAGTGTACAGAATGTAATTCCAGCTGATTCTGAAATACAAAGTCATATTGACTATCTAAGCACATATAAAATTATCTGAAAACAGAGTTATTTATACTGCATCTATACTGTTTTTATCTGAGCGATAAGAGTCTGAGGTGATGGTGGTATATTCATTACCAGCTGCTTGTAGGGTTATATTTGGGAGACACTACACTGGACTAATATATACACTATGTGTGGAGATGTATTTTCACTTAGCTTAATTAAAGTATCAACAATCTAGTGATTATAATGTAAAATTAGAAAAGATGAGATTCTGAAACTATTTACATGCTTAACTGCTAGCAATTGCCAATGTGGCTGTTTAAATAAGGAACTTTATTTAAGTAATGGTTGGACAATTTTGTCCTGTCTTGTAGGGTCAAATTATATTAGTTTTCTACACAGACTTTGAGGGAAAAAGATCCAGAGAATTCAGGTGTGGATTTCGTATGAGAATTTATAAGTGCAGATGTTTCCACAGTCACTAAGTTCTGGGGTCAGCATGAAAGAAGCTTTTTACTAGTATTATCACTTTATTTGCGTACAAATTTCATGGGTTTTATTTGGAATATGAAAAAATAGCAAGAAAAAAATTATTACAGTGCTGATTTTCATAACAGGGGCTGTCAATTAGAAAGTCTACTGTAAAGCTAAGTAGTATTAATAAATTTGTAGAATAGTTTTAAAGATTTCAAATGCAAAACAATGCAGGTATGAGCAAACACTGTCTTTATCTATTGCTCTGTTATATATAACTGTTGCTTCTGAAGCAATGGTCAGATGACAGGAACCCATTTGTCTCAGTTTCATCTAATTTCTTCCAATATAGTCAGGACTATTGTTATTGTTGCATCGTGGTTTAACCCCAGCCAGCAACTAAGTACCACACAGCCACATGCTCACTTCCCCCTTCCCCTGGTAGGATGGGGAGGAGAATTGGAAAAAGGTAAAACCTGTGGGTTGAGATAAGAACAGTTTAAGAACAGAAATAAATTAAGAAATAATAATAATAACAATAATGACAACAACAACAACAATAATAATACGATGATGGAACATAAAAAAAGGAGAGAGAAATAAAACCTAAGAAAAACAAGTGATGCACAATACAATTGCTCACCACGCACTGACCAATGCCCAGACAGTCCCCAAGTAGCAATAGGCCCCTCCCAGCTAACTCCCCCAGTTTATATACCAAGCATGTTGTTCTATGGTATGGAATATCCCTTTGGCTAGTTTGGGTCACCTGTCCTGGCTGTGCTTGCTCCCAGGTTTTTGTGCACCTGCTCACTGGCAGAGCGTGGGAAACTGAAAATTCTTTGATTTAGTGTAAGCACTACTTAGCAACAGCTAAACATCAGAGTGTTTTCAACAATATTCTCATACTAAATCCAAAAACACAGAATTATACCACCTACTAGGAAGAAAATTAACTGCCCCAGCTGAAACTAGGACATGTTGCTATTATTAACTATATTAACATATAATTCTCTAAGCAGTATTATATTATTACTAACAATAATAATGAGTTTCCATTCTCTTCCTCTCTTCACATTTCCTTTCCTTACCCTGTTCTCAATTTCTTTCCTTTCTACTCTTCCCTGAGCTCATTTTCTTTCCTCCTTTTGCTGTTAACATATTTTTAAAAGCCCTTTTTGTTGTCCTTCAGAGTGCTGGCCAGCCGGAACTCTAATCAAGCTTTGGCCACACAAATTTTCTCCCTACAGTGGCAAACAGCATCTCTGTACTCCTCCCGTGTCACCTGTTCTTGCTTCCGATGTCCATACGTTTTCCTTTTCTACCTGAGTACTAGAAGAAGATCACTGCTCAGCCAAGACAGCCTTCTGCCCCACTTGCTTGATTTCTGATACTGGAATTGCCTGCTCCTGTGCTCTTAGGAGATGGCTCTTGGAAAGTGACCAGCATTCATAGACCAAAGTACCTTCAAAAGCAGATTCCCAGGGGACCTTACTAACTAGCTCCTTCAGCAGCCTAAAGTCTGCTTTCCCTGAATCCAGGGTCAAAGTTTTGCTGGCAGTTTTCCTTCAATCTCAATTTCATTTTAGAACATTGCATTAGTCTAACAAAAATATCTAAAATACACAATTCTGTGTATGTATGTCTGTCTATCTGCGCATTTATCATGCAGTATCTGTTTTACAACAAGAATAGTGACATTTGGAATGTACCAAAAATACTTATCAGAAACTTTATATGGCTTCCACATAGTACAGGAGTTTCTGGGGCAAAAAACTTGTTCTTGACAGCTTAGATGTATGAGAAATATGTCACAAATTATCCATTTGAAAAGGAAACCTAGACATATCTTGTTGCATTTCTAGAAATGGAACAAAGCAATACTTTATGGTTACAAAATGGATGTGAGCCAGGAGTCAGTACCCTAAGGTGAAAAGTCATATCTGCCTAGCAGTTCCTCAGTTTCCAAGCAGGAGTCTTCCAGTTCCAAATAATGAACAAATGAAAAAATAACTATCGCTTAAATTCTTAGTAATGAAGAGGTGTGCACATCTCAGCTGAATTCCACAGTGTGCTCTCAGCAAAGCACTCCCTAAGCATGGCATAAAGAGAGCACTGAATACAACAACTGAAGAAATCTGCAACAAATCTAAAGTAGCCTCTCATTTCTATACAACTGTAAAAGCTCTGCAGTAAGCCCCTGAGAGGAAACATTTATGTATTTTATGTTAATTTAAAATGCTTGAAAGCAGTCAAAAGGGAGGCTTAGTCCTGAAGAAATCCTAGTCTTAACTTAAACACCCCCCCTTAAGCCAGGGCATGTCTATGATGCTTCTTTTTTTTAAACAACTGCAATTCTTTTGTTACTTCTGAAATATGTATTGGGTTTGGGGAAGGGGGGGGGGGGGAGGGGCGGCTTCAGGGGTGGCTTCTATGAGAAGCTGCTAGAAGCTTCCCCTATGTCCCAGAGAGCTAATACCAGCCAGCTCCAAGACAGATCAACCACTGGCCAAGGCCAAGGCAATTGGCAACAGTGGTAGTGCCTCTGTGGTAACATATTTAACAAGGGGAAACAAAACCTGTGCAACAAAGTATAGCCAGAAGAAAGAAGTGAGAATATGTGAGAGCAACAACTCTGCAGACACCAAGGTCAGTGAAGAAGGAGGGGGAGGAGGTGCTTCAGGTGCTGGAGCAAAGATTCCCCTGCAGCCTGTGGTGAAGATCATGGTGAGGCAGGCTGTCCCCCTGCAGCCCATGGAGGTTAATGGTGGAGCAGATATCCACCTGCAGCCTGTAGAGGACCCCACACTGGAGGAGGTGGATGCATGAAGCAGGCTGTGGACCCATGGAGAGCCTGTGCTGGAGCAGATTTGCTGGCAGGACTTGTGGACCTGTGGAGAGAGGATCCCATGCTGGAGCAGGTTTGCTGGCAGGACTTGTGACCCTGTGGGGGACCCACGCTGGAGCAGTCTGTTCCTGAAGGACTGCATCCCGTGGAAGGGATCCATGCTGGAGCAGTGTGTGAAGAACTGCAGCCCATGGGAAGGACCCACATTGGAGTTTGTGAAGGACTGTCTCCCATGGGAAGGACACCACACTGGAGCAGGGGAAGAGTGTGAGAAGTTCTCCCTCTGAGGAGGAAGGAGCAGCAGAGACAATGTGTGATGAACTGACTGCAACCCCCATTCCCTTATCCCCCTGTGCTGCTTGGGGAGAGGAGGTAGAGAATTCAGGAGTAAAGTTGAGCCCAGGAAAAATGGAGGAATTAGTGGAAGGTGCTTTTAAGATTAGGTTTTATTTCTCATTATACTACTCTGATTTGACTGGTAATAAATTTAATTAATTATTTTCCCCAAGTCGAGTCTGTTTTGCCTGTGACAGTTATTGGTGAGTGATCTCCCTGTCCTTATCTCGACCCATGAGCTTTCATTATATTTCCCCTGTCCAGCTTAGAGTGGCTTTGGTGAGCACCTGCCATCCAGCCAGAGTCAACCCACCACAAAATGTTAGGTATGTTTCATGCAGATTTGTTTTTTCTTATCACCTTTTATGGGGTGAGTTGCAGCATGCCTAAAAATCCTAATAAGTCTGGCATGCTTTTCAGACGGGACCTAATATTCTTCTGTTCTTTGTGGAAGCTTCTGTGCCCATGAGTCTGTGCACAGTGAGCATGAAATGTGGATGGAAGCCCTTCATGGCATGTTCCCACTTCACTTCCTATCCTTGTCAAGGGCTGTGCAATTTGTTAATGGAGCAACAGTGGCCAAGCTTCATTTACCTTCCAACTATGATTTCAGAATGCATATAAAAATCTCCATATCCTGATTATTGCCATCAACAAAAATATAAGCTACTGCAGCAGAACAAGGGAGGAAATAGGAAGCCTTTTGGATTCAACTAATAAACATAAATGCACTAAAACATAAATATCCCAACTGGCTGAATCCCTGAACAATTAATTAAAGTGAAACCTTGTTTAATTTTTTCCAAGAATGATCTGCCTTGGCTATCTGCCAGCAACAGGTAAGTGAGGGTTTGTCTGTTTTTTCCATGACATAGAGGACAGTTTGTGCTTAGTCACAGAGCTCATCACTAAAAGTACTTCTTTGACTATTCTCTGAATAAAACTACTCTCAAAATTATGCAACATAACTGGAGACCCTCACTAACAGGACAGATGGTATAGGTAAGGTGATATTTTGATTGGGGTGAGCATCTATTCTCTATATGCTGGGAAATAAGGTATGGTTGATATTCGGACTGTGACACAGAGAAAATAGAAGGGAACCATTTAAGAGGTACAATTGTGGATTAAGGAGGAGATAAGAAGAAGAAACTACATTTACGGGCCAGCCATTGGTAAGGAAGATGGGAATTACTGAAATATTGGCTTTGCTTCTCCATGCCCTAGGAAGCAGATTTAAGTTGATGCATTACGAAAAGTATGTTGCATCCTTATTCCTGCTGAAGGATATTACTCATTGGCTTGAAGCAAGGAGGGTGCAGGGAAAGAATCACATCTTGTTCAAGTGATGCAGCTTTGAGGCTTCAGCATGCAGCAACATCACTTGCACAGAAAGCTGAACTTAGCATATGAAAATTTCAGGCCACAATGGAGAAATAGTGAAAATTAAAAGAATAGATAAAAGAACTGTTTCATACAGTATCTTAGCTAGTTTGCTTCCAGTGACATTTAAAAAATCTGAAACAAGAAAAAGACTCTTTTCAAGTTACCATGAAAAATTTTGCACTTTAATCCTTTTACTTTCAGAACAGCCCACAGCTTCAGTTGAGGTCAAACCTATCAGCAATTGAGCAGCTACATTTTTTTACATCAAGAGAAATACCTTGAGATATAATTACATTATGAATAGCTAAAACAATAAGGGAATTAGTGGTGGGGAAAAAAAGAAAAATTATGCAAATGAGTATTGTCTAAGTGAATTGTTCGTTTGATTTTGCCTGTTTTATGGTATAAGCAATAGGGTAAATCCTCTTTTTCATCATGCAGGATGAGTTTATTTGAAGTTGGAGTCTATAGCTGCCTTTTCACAGTAAATTGACCTTGTTCCATGTAGCCAATGTCATAATGCTCTGCTTTATCTAGGCTGAGAAAGAAAATCTCAAATTGCTTCTGCCTGATTAGTTCTGCCACTTCAAAGGTGTTTCTTCTGAGTTGGCTTCCACACTTACTGATAGTGATATGTTCTGCTGGGAAACCCTAATCTGTCTCTGAACTCCTCTGATTCAGTAACCCTTTACCAGACAGTCTCTTATGTCAGTGAAATTACTCCTGTTAAGAACAATAGAAACACTACAGAAATAATGAAGAAACTTTATAAATATTCTCTCAAATCTAAGCCTAATTTTTACTGAGCTGTCTCTGGCTTAGTAGACAGAAGTTGTTTCAGATCAGTGGAGTTTTCAGAGATATGTATTTATTTGCGCTTTTATTGACAAAGCATTTTTCTTTACTAGATTTATTATGTATTGATAAATAAGTAAATATTGGGGGGTTTTATCTTAACATATAGAATTATATTCACTTTTTCTAACTCTTCTTGGTACCACTCATGCTGCATACATCACAGTGAGAGAATCACTGGGAGTATCCGCATACTGAAAATCAAGTCTATGTTCAGGGTATTAAGGATAAGGCCATAGGACTGCAGTGCTTGTATGATCTATTGTGATAGAATCATCAAATCATAGAATCATTTAGGTTGGAAATGACCCTTAAAATCATCGAGTCTAACTGTAAACCTAACACTGCCAAGTTCATCACTAAACCATGTCCCTAAGCACCACATCTACAGCTGAACAATCTGAACCATTTACATTTAGAAATTACTTTTATGTGTTATTTTGCTCTTTATCATAAGCATATAAGGCTGATCTCTGTGTTCAGCCAAACTAACAAAGTAGTTTTTATTCACAAAGGCTTTATTTTATTAGCACTATACAAATGAAAGTTTAAAGACTTAAAAGCATGCCAGAACCAGTTACTACATCGCTTTGAATTACAAGCATCTAGTGACTTTTTTTTCTGATGAAGTAGAGCAGCAGTAACAAGCTGAACATGACAGGTATTTAAAAAAAAATTGAGAGGAAAATGCCAACTTCATGTGACAAGATTCATGCTGAAGCAGTGTTTTCAGATATTTTTGACCAAAGAAGGATATAACATTTTAAAGGTGAAAAGGAATATGGGAAATTTGCTACCTGACAAATCTACGTATCAAAAGATTTTGCTAACCAGTCTGACACATAAATGGTACATGATGCCAAATTCTATTAAAGGCTTTATAAATTATGACAGCCTGGAGAAACAAGAATTGTTTTTCAAGAAAACAGTTCCTGTTGAATTCTATATATTATTCCCAAGGATTAGAAACATGTCAACAACAACACTGCAGTCAGGACCAAATCAGTTTTACAGTCTTTACAGTCTTGTGGCCTATGCATAGGACTGGGTGCCAGGAAAATTTTAATCCTAGATCCACTCGGAGTCCCTCACTTTTGTGAAAAACACTTTAGATATTATATGCATTTCCATAATGATATTTAGTGCAAAAATTCTTGTTGACATTCAGCTGGGAACAGAACTAGTACCATCCCACAAAACAGAATATATCTCTAAACAGGACTTTGTGCTGCATGTTAATACTTCATGACTTCACTAAAAATCCATTAATAACTTTTAAAATATCCTAATAACAGATCTGTTGTACTGTTAGCCTGAGTCTGGTCAATGCTTAGCCTCAAATTTAGTTATTTAGCTAACCAGGCAGGTGGATTAGTAAAGAAAAAGAGTAAAAACCCACCTATGCAGAGTCTTTGCAGTTTTGCTTTCTTGAGGGAAAATGTGGGTGAGAAGAAAACATCATTATAAATGAATATATTAAATACATCAATGGCCTGACATTTGCTATCAGCTGTAGATATGTACATCTTAAAATAGATCAGATAATAACAGAGAAAAGAAATAAAGAATTTCAGGGCTAATCATGTTTGTGAGGCAGCAGGTTTACACAGATTCTTTGGGTTATATACTGTTCCTGGTTATGTGGTTAGAGGATCTCTGGTGACCAGTGAAGCAATCCTAAAGTATCAAATGCAGAGATTGATTTTTAGTATTTTAATGGAAGAATTTACCCAAACTAGAATAGTTCAAAATGAAGAAGTTTTCCAGGTTTTTGTCTGTATAAGAAATATCATCCTTAAAAGCAGTGCATTGAAATGTAGTATTCCTGGTATATCCCTGGTATACATTGTCACTTACTGTGGACTTCCTAGATAATTGGAAAAGGGAAGAGCATCTCAGAAAAACTCTAAACTGTCATCTGTTATTAGTACCACCCTGTAGATCCTCTGCTCCAGGCTACAGGACTCAATAATGACAGTGCAGTCCCTCACATCTGACGGGCACCCAAAGTCATGCTGAAGAATTTTGACTTCAGTATTCCTATAAATTCAGTTAAACCTGAGTAACAAAAAATGATGTCACTGAAGTAGATGAGCTACAATCGTACTGTCATTTTAGTAGTTCAGTGATTTAGTGTGTACTGTCATTTTAGCTTACAGGAGGCACTAAAGAATCACCCATGTTATTTACAGGTAGTTTCTTGCTTTTCCTCCATTCTGAAACAAAGCAACTCATTCTGCAGGAGCTAGGTCTCTGTGAATGCAAGTGCAACTACTGAAGGCAACATAGACATGGCCATAATAGCTCTGGCTTACTACACAAAGTTTCTGTGAATTTTGTAGCAGTGGGCAGTCATTTTTACCCAATGAGCTAATGATGGTTTATGTAGAGCAATCTGTTACTTTAAATCTGCTTAATAGAACCTCCTGATATTCTCTGAACATTAACTAACTATCTATTTTTCAGTAGCTATCCTTTTTACACACCTCATTAGCTGCAAATCAGAGACCAAGGGTCTGCCCCATGCACAATCAATGACATAACACAGATGCCACCAGAATGGACAATTCAGGGCATGGAGGGCAGACTTTCCTGTATCAAAACCCTAATAAAGGTGGAAAAGCCAAATATTGAATATTTAAATCTTAATTCCCCCTTGCATACTAACAGTAAATTTTGCATGGCAAGAAACATAAACCAATAAAATTGGATTTTCATACTGCTTTCCGATTTTAGATTATGCTTTATGCATTTGTCATGGTTTAACTCTGGCTGGACTCCAAGCACCACGCAGCCACTCACTCACTTCCCCTCACCCAGAGGGATGGGGAGGAGAATTGGAAAGGAATGTAAAACTCAGGGGTTGAGATAAAAACAATTTAATAGGTAAAGCAAAAGCCATGCACACAAGCAAAGCAAAGCAAGGAATTCATTCACTACTTTCCATCAGTCATCCCCAGGAAAGCAGGGCTCCATCATGTGTAATGGTTACTCGGGAATACAAACACCATAATGCCAGATGTCCCCTCCCTTCCTTCTTCTTTCCCCAGTTTATATACCAAGCATGACACCCCATGGTATGGAATGTCCCTTTGGCTAGATCAGGGCAACTGACCTGGCTGTGTCCCCTCCCAATTTCCCATGTCCCTCCAGCCCTCTCACTGGCAGGTCCCAATAAACAAAAAAATCCTTGACTTAGTATAAAAATTACCTAGCAACAACTAAAATATCAGTGTCTTATCAACATTTTTCTTACATCATAGCCAAAACACAGCACTGTACTAGCTACTAAGAAGAAAATTCTCTCTATCCCAGCTGAAACCAGGACAGCATTGAAAACATTCACATTCTTGGATGCTATGATGAAAAACAAATCTTAGAAAATAATCACTCGGTGTTTCAAATGTGAGAACTGGGAAACTCCTATGTCATTAATGCTGTATAAAAACTGTTTTGTCCAGCTAGAATTACTATGCTTTCTTAAAATTAAAAGGGAAAAGAAGAGTTCTGGGCTGTATTTCAGTCCCATCAATGTGTTCCAACCCCATTAGCAGCTAATTCTCTAACCTTGTTCATATCACTTAATGTATTTGTTGCTCAGTTTCCTTTTTTTGTAGATGATAAAAATAATGAGTTTTATAAAGTGCTTTACAATCTCTATTTACACAATATTGCTTAATAGTTTAATTAATCTCTCTTCTAACATATTTACTCTCCACTGTTCTAAACTGATGTGAATTTTTTAAGTTTCATAAAATGAATGGGAACAAAATTAGATACAACTGATATGGAGTCATTTTTGCCTTGAACGCTTGAAACCTGCTATCTGTGGAGGCACTTACATGGCCCTCATCATGATTATATCTTAGCACTTAGCAATCACTAATGGTTTTTATCCTCCCACGACCTCTCTGAGATAGGGCAGTACTGATGTTATCTCTGTTATTCAGGTGGAGAAATGAGTTCCCTTTTAACTGAGAACAGTCACATCATACATTTGTGCCCCAGTCAAATGCGTGTCAGATGTGTGCCAAGAATCTATCTAGTAAGGTCTCTTGTGCTTCTCGGAACAGCACAGATCACAAAGTCTCGGACAAGGGTCCTCAAACTACGGCCCGCGGGCCGGATACGGCCCCCCCAGGGTCCTCAATCCGGCCCCCGGTATTTACAGAACCCCCCTGCCCCCCCCCCCCCCCCCGCCGGGGGTTGGGGCGGGAAACCAAGCAGCCGCAGATGACGACGACGACGACTCCTCCCTCCTCCGCGGTGCGCGGCAGGCGAGAGGCGCGGGCATCTCCTCTGCCGGGCAAGCTCAGTCGGCAGCCTCTGCACTGCGAGGTCCAGCCAACTCGGGCGAATCGGCAGAGCCCCGGCGCGGCAAAGTCCCTTCAGTCCCTTCTGGCCACCCTGTCCGGACTGCGTGGCCGGGCTGAGGAGGGGGGGCGGCAGCATCAGCGAGGGGAGAGGCTCCCCCGTCTCTCCCTCCCTCCCTCCAGCTCCCAGGCAGGACAAGCAAGCCAGCACCAGTGGGAAGCGCGCGCACCATCATGTCAAAAAAAAAATTGACTCCGAGTGCGGGGTGTTCCAAGAAAGGTTGACTTCTGATTATTTTTTCACGGAGTACAAAGACCGAGCTGTTTGTCTGATATGCCAAGAATTCAGTGTCTGTGTTCAAGGAATACAATTTGTGTCGACACTACAAACACAACATAAATATGATTCTTTGGTCGGACAAGTGAGAAAAGATAAAATATTAAGACTGAAACATGGATTGGCAACTCAGCAAAATACTTCTGTGAAGCAAAAGCAGCTCAATATATCATCACTTCGAGCAAGCTATCAAGTTGCCAAGCTCATAGATAGCACGCACTGGCAGAGCATTCATAGAGGGAGAATTTGTTAAAGAAAGCCTTCTTTCTGTGGCCAAAGAGATGTGTCCAGAGAAGGCGGATTTATTTAGTACAGTGAGTCTTTCAGGACCTACAATTACACGAAGGATTGAAGAAATGGGGGAAAATTTGAATCGGCAGTTGCAAAACTCCTCAAAAAACTGCTATTTCTCATTGGCACTCAACGTAAGCCATGATGTTTGTGATTCTGCCCAACTTCTAATTTTCATTTGTGGACAAATGATTCTTTTGAAGTCACAGAGGAGCTTGCTGCACTGAAAAGCATCAAAGGAAAAACTACAGGAGAGGATATCTATGAGAAAGTTTGCCAAACTATGAACAATTTGGAGCTGGACTGGGGTAAACTATTCAGTGTGACAACTGATGGTGCTCCTAGCATGGTGGGAGCCGTGAAAGGAGTGGTTGCACGCATTAACAAAGAGATGGACAAACGCAACCATTCACATCCAATAGCCATACACCACATCAATCCACCAACAAGCCCTGTGTTGTAAGTCACTGAAGCTGGACTCTGTCATGAAAACTGTGGTTTCTTGTGTTAACTTCATTAGAGCTCATGCACTAAACCACAGACAGCGTCAGGAATTTCTGTCTGAGCTAAATGTTGCCTATGAAGATACTCTGTACCACACAGAAGTCCGTTGGCTGAGTCGAGGGGGAGTTTTGAAACTATTTTATGACTGACTTCCACAGGTTTATGATTTTGTGCTTTCTAAAAACAAAGAAGTACGAGAGCTCAAAGATGCAGAATGGAAATGGCACCTTGCGTTCCTGACAGATGTAACAGAGCTACTCAACAATTTCAATGTCCAGCTTCAAGGAAAGGGGAAGCTCATCTGTGATACGTATTCACATGTGAAAGCATTTCAAGTCAAATTAGACCTGCTCATTAACCAAGTAAAGGAGGAAAACTTCTGCCATCTCCCCACAACTCAAAACCTGTCTGCAGAAAAACCAGCAGTTGCATTCCCAAACAAAACATGTATGGATGTACTAGAAATGTTGCAAAAGGAGTTTCAAATCAGATTTAAAGAGCTTTGTCTCCATGAACAGGACATACAGCTTTTCTGGAACCCATTTTCTGTTGACATTGAAACTGTTGATCCGATTTACCAAATGGAATTGGCCAAACTACAGACTTGTGACTCGCTGAAAGATGCATTCAAATCAAGCAGCCTTACTAATTTCTATGCATCTCTCCCCTCAGAGACATGTCATAATCTCAGGAACCATGCACTCCAAATTGCAACCATCTTTGGCAGCACCTGTCTGTGAGCAGACTTTTTCCCGAATGAAACATCTGAAATCTCCAGTCAGATCCAGACTAACTGATGAACACTTGCATCACTTGCTACGACTGGCAGTGACAAATATGGAACCTAACATTGACCATCTCATTAGCCAAAAGCAGGCCCATAGTTCACATTGAAATATTTGTTTTTGTTGATTACAATTGTTCTTCATTTTAAATATTGCATTCTTTTTCCTGTTTTTTTGTGCACTACTACAAATAAAATATGTGCAGTGTGCATAGGAATTCGTTCATTTTTTTCCAAACTATAGTCCGGCCCACGACAGCGTCTGAGGGACAGTGAACCGGCCCCCTGTTTAAAAAGTTTGAGGAGCCCTGGTCTAGGACAAAGTAGTGATAGCCAAGGACAAAGCCTTCTTGGTCAAGGATAACATACTTCCAGCTAAATCCAAGGCCTGAAAATTGTTAGGAAATACTGGAAAACTCTCCTATGAAAAAGTCACTTGCATTAGCATAATGATACAGCACTTCCTGACTTGTAGTCAGTAAATGTAGGACAAGGCCTCAAGGACAAGAGTCCAAGTACTGTTAGCCTGATGCATAGAGACATGTTAGAACTTGTAGGGCACAAGCCCTGGGAACAAAGGAGCAAGCTAACTGCAGACTCTTGAGCCGTTGCGGTTGAGATGGCAACCAGACGGACAAAGAGGAACAAGTATCCAGATAAGGGAACAGATAGTGCCGATAAGGAACTTTATTAATTAAGAAAGTCGCGTAGGAAGAAACCCCCTAATCTTAGAATAGAAATTGTTGCTATGACAAAGTAAACTAATCAGTTCCTATTGTTTTAACAGTGTGCCTTAAATGTCAACCAATCAGTGTTTTTTACGCTTAAGATTTAACCAATCAGTGTGTAATATGTAGAAGATAGAAACATATATAATTGTAAGAAAATCACTAATAAACGGACAACTTGCTTGCATCAAGCTGCGTCCCGTCTCTTCATTCGCTGCAAGTAAAAGCAGCTGTTGTCCACTATGGCCTTGGCAGCAAACCTGCCACACTCTCAGAAGGTGGTGGAGGATGGAGGCTTGTGCCTTCCACCCCATGGGGCCACCAGCTAACCAGCACTGAGGCAGTTAACAGCCATGCTAGTTCACTTTTGATGTTTTACCATTTGCTCCCCTGGGAGGTACTGTGCAGGATGCTGAGAGTCATTGTCCCAGACTATCTGCAGAGGACACTTGTTCATATTCTTTAGGGAATAGGGAATTTTTTTAATTTCTTTAACACAAAGCTCACACTGGAGAAAGAAACTGGTGACACTTTCTGTAACACCCTATCCTCCTCTGCTTAGTCACCTTTGTCAGATATTCAGAAACACTGTCCATGCTGTTTGAACTCCCTAATCTATCTCTGTTATTCTCCATCTGGGTTTGATCCAAAGTCTATGGGCATTATTCCATTGGCTTCAATGAGCTCTGCATCAAGGCACTGAATTGTCATCTAAACATATGTCATTATCCTTAAGGTTAAAATTTGAATGCATTTGACCCATATATAAAACAGTACGTTTAAACATGTAAATGTAAAAAAATAAATAAAGAAAGAATTTATGCTGAAAAACAAAGCATGTCTGAATTTCACTGTGTATGGATTTGCACAGTTCTTATCTCAGGGCTGCAAATAAAGATATAAGTATATAAAGATATGCATAGACATTACATTGGTTTCTCTTGGTTGTTAAAGACAGATTTAATCAAATATATTATTTAAAAGAACAGATAGGAAATCAGCCAGGGAATCTGTGTTGCATGTAGTCTTACACTCATTTCATAGTTGCAGTCAGTGATTAGCTTGGGACTGGAGAGAGATTTTTTGTTTTAAAGTTAAAATAATTTGCTCATACACACTGACAATGCAGAGCATGTTTATTTTGAAACAATCAGCCACAAGTAGCTGGTTCACAGAAGTATTTTCAGTGTGTATCTATAAGGATGTTTCAAATTTAAGGTCTTCCTGTAACAGTAAAAACAGGAATGTATAAGGTTTATGTGTGCCTGATTGTGGTGAGTTAACCTTGCCTGGACACCAGGTCTCCTACAACACCCTTGTTCCCAAGCTGGTAAGATATGAACTGGACAGATAGACTGTAAGATGGATGGAAAACTAGCTAAACTAGTGAGCTCGAAGACAGATGGTTAATGTCAACCAGTATTAATGGCAGCTGATAGTGGGTGGAGTTCATTGGGCGTCATTTGATACTATTTGATATCTTTATGTACAATCTGGGTGACAAGATTGAATGGCACCTCATCAAGTCTGCAGACAACACTGGACTGGGAGGAGATGTAGATATGCTCCAGGAAGAGCTACCACACAGAGATATCTCAACAGGCTGTCCCAATCTTCCAGCAAAAATATTGCATGAGATTTAACAAAGATAAATGCTAGGTCTTGCACTGGGATGGAATAATCCCAAGCAGCCATCCAAGCTGGTCGCTGCCTACCTGGACAGCAGCTCTGTGGAAAAGGCCCCGGGGACCTGGAAGACAGCAAGCTGCACAGGAGCCACTGTGGGCCTGGCAGCAAAGGCCAGCAGCATCCTGTGGTGCATCACAGAGAATTACCAGATCAAAGGACGTGATTATTTCACTCTACTCAGCACTTGTTAGGCCACATCTGGAAAACTGTCCAGCTTTCATCCTCAAAATCAGAAAAGACATTGAAAAAATTTAGAGGGTCTAGTGGAGAGCCACCAAGATGATTACAGAACTGAAGAACCTGACATATTAAGAAATGTTGATGGAACTTAATTTGGTGAACCTAGAGGACAGAAGGTTCAGGGAGAACCTAATCACACTCCACCAGTACCTTAAGTGTGTTTAGAGACAAGATGAAAGTACTCTCTTCACAAGGGTGCATGGTGACAGGACAAGAGGCAATGGGAACAAGTTACTTCAGGAAAAAATCTCTCAATATAAGAAAAATATCTTTCACTGTGAGAACAATTAAACATTGGAGTGGGCTGCCCAAAGAAGTGGTGGAAAGACCTTATTTTTTTCCTAAAATTACACTTACTTTCTAAAATCAAAAAAGTATTTAAAGCACATGAGAAAGAAAATGTTGTGGCGGGTTGACCTTGGCTGGACACCAGGTGCCCACCAAACCGCTCTATCACTCCCCTCCTCAGCAGAATGGGGGGGAGGATAAGATGAAAAAAAAATTGTGGGTCAAGATAAAGGCAGTTTAATGAAGCAATAGCAAAGGTCTCACGTGTGGAAGCAAAGGAAACAAAAATATGTTATTCTCTACTTCCCATCAGCAGGCAATGTTCAGCCACTTCCCAGGAAGCAGGGCTTCAGTACACATAGCAGTTGCTCCAGAAGACAAACTTCATAAATAATGAATGCCCTCTCCCCCCCCCCCCCGCCCCGATCTTGCCCACCCCCAGCCTACTGCTAAGGGGGGGAAGGTTGGAGAGACAACCTTTATGCTGTGAGCACTTCTCAGCAGTAGCCAAAACACTGGTGTGTTATCACCACCTTTCTAACTACTAATATAAAGCACAGCACTGTGAGGGCTGCTATGGGACTCAGCTAGACCCAATACAGCTGTATATAAGAAAATGCATATGGTGTATTGATGCTTAATTCCTCTGCTAGATTTACAAGAGCATGAAAAGGATACGTGAAAGAAAAATGAGAATGTGCTCTTTATCTGACACAACTGTTCATGTAATTTCCACAGGAGGGACATATTATGAGGTGTAGAAGAATGGCTGCAGAAGCGTGGCCATAGAATCTCTGAAGATCTGCACAATCCAGGCCTGGTATTAGAATAGGCCTGGAATTAGAATTGTGCTGAAGTTGTTGTGCTGAAGTTAACAAGAAGGTAGCCTTGAGCTATTCTTGAATCCTGAGACCAAGTAACTTTGTTGTACTAACAGGCCGTGGCTGTAACAAGCTGCAGCTGTTGGGAAGGCAGGTGCAAGGCCAAGGGAGATAGGGAGCGGTATGGGAATAAAGGGAGTAGCAAACCGCAAGGCAAGCAAACATAGCAACGCAAATAGCTGCATGGATAGAATGCTTATTTTAGTCATGATAATTAGGGGTGTGAGAACAGCGCGCGCTTAGAGGCTAATAACCAATTATATTTTTGCTTTGGGAATATGCATGTGTATCGAGTCTATATAAGTAGTGTTTAGAAACTAATAAAGTTGAGCAAGATGCATAACTCATATTGAGCGACTTCTTGACTCCGGCGAACCCTTCTTCCAACAACTGGCGCCCAAACGACAGGAATGCTGGAAAAACTCTGCCTTTGCATTGTGACAGTGGGCTTTGCGAATTGAGAGTCGCTAGAGAGGAGTTCGAGCAGGAAGGCGTCCGTAAGAAGTAAAGGCGTCTGAAGCCGGCATTGAGCTCCTGTATGGACCTGCACGGGTAAGACCGTTTTTCCCTCGATAATGGAAAGGGAGGCGGCACTCACGCTATTAACTGATATTCTTGCTAAGCGAGAGGCTAGCGTGAGCACTAAGAATCTCCATGAGCTCTGTAGGTGGGCGAATGAAAAAGGACACTTAAAAGACCCTCGATTGATGTTTAGAGTGACTGAGTGGCAAGAGATCAGGGATTCCCTTTGGGATGCGATCCTTAGCGGCAGCAAGTCAGCCAAGGACTTGGATCAACCTGGTGGGAGGTCATGAACCATTTACGATCCCTGGTTGCAGAGAAAAAAATGGCTATGGCTGCTTCAGAACACCTCGGTCGGGTAACCGAGTCGCAGTCTACCCAATTATTTGGTCAAGGCGCTCCGTCTGCAAAAGGCATAATTGTGCCTATTAAAAAATCTGCGACAGAGTTATTACACCCGACACCATCTCCGGAGGGTGCCGCCGCAACGGGTGCTCCGCGCCGCCCTGAAAGCTACTGAGAGCCGCCCCCCCCTGCTAGATGAGGAAGAGGGTACTACGGCGGGTCCGAGCAAGCCTCTGAATGAGAGTGCAGAGTCCGATAAAGAAAATGAACCCACCCCACCTGCACCAGCCCCGTCCCCGAACCAAACCCTCCGACTGGACTCTAAACCACTTGCTGCAGCAATTGAACGAATGCCATCTGCCTACTGCCGGTCGTGATGTTCAAGTCCTGACCCAGGAAGGCGTTATCCTCCAGCCTGCCGCTTCCCAAAGTCGTTGGTCTGGGTTATACGAGACACTATATTGGAGGGAGAGTGGCAGGCTGCCTCTGCTGTTGCATGTCCGGTGTGGACCACCACGTTACCGGACGGTTCAGCAGCCGCAGCGTGGAAACCTTTTGATTGGAAGTTTATGCAGCAGCTGCGACACACTGTTACACAATATGGTTTGCAATCAGAACCAGCCAAGCACCTGCTGAATTATTTGTTTGACTCTGAAATCATGACACCCAGTGACTGTACTTCGCTAGCCAGATTGCTTCTTACACCAGCACAGTTCCCCTCGCCCCGCCAGTGTGCCGTGCCGTGCCCCGCGGCTCCCCCCCGCTCGCTCGCCCGCCCACCGCCACGGATCCCCCCAGCTGCTGGCGAAAAGCGGAGTCCAGAGTTCGGTGTGGAGCTGCAGATCACACCCCCGCCAGAGGTAAAACTGCGACGAATAAAGCGCGGCAGGGCTCCCCGCTGATTTCCTCTCTGTGAGAGGGGGGAGCACTAAGGAAGACTGCGACAAGTGCGGCAGGGCTCTCCGCTGATTTCCTTTCTGTGAGAGGGGGGAGCTCTCAGGAAGACTGCAATGGAATTAGACGCGGCAATTAAACTTTTAACTGGTATCCTCTTTAAGAGAGGGGAGAGCATTAAAGAAACAGAAGTGGAGGCTTTAGCTCACTGGGCACGAAAAAAGGATAAGATTCCTGAACCCGCGTTATTGCTTAGTATTACGAAATGGAGAGAAGTGGGAAATATCCTCTGGGATACTACGATCGAGGGAGGTAAAGAAGGAAAAGAAGCTAAAGCGTTAGGAGCTACATGGCGGTCTATAATTAACACTCTGGAAACTATGAAGGCGGAAAAAAAAGTAGCGGCAGCAGCTATAGAAGCGTTGGGAGGAGATGAGGTAGAAAAGCCAATAGAGCAGAAGGGTGATTCACCTAAGCCTTCTCTCTTGCTACATATTTTGGAGTTGGGCATGCTCGTCCTATGAAGGGTATGTCACCCTCTGCGTGTTCAACAGTACAGGAGTTTTTAGATAAGACAGCAGACAAACCGGAAGTTACTCCTCGGGGGTCTGTTGTAAATGAGCCAAAACCGGAATGGCCTGTTGAGCCTCCCCAGGATAGAGGAGCAACGAGTCCTGCTGCACCAATTGGAGCTGTGGGTGGAGCAAGGCCAAAATGGAGGGTGGCTACAGCTCGTAGGTCAAATCGGGGGGGCGGGGGGGCAAAAGCACCGTCCGATGTCATATCCTCCTCTTCCTGAAACATCATCGGATGAATTTAAGGAAGAAGGTGGGGAGAAACTTTGTGATAACAATACAGAGAAATCCTTACAGGAGGTAATAGATCAATTAAGAAACCTGGAAAAGCGAGTTGAAATGACCCTGCCAACTACTTCAATACCTGTAATTCCTCCAGTTAACCCAACTACACCTCCGATGCTGAACTCGACAAAAGATCCAATTCTACAGCGTTGGTCTGGTGGTGTTTGTGATGCTATTTTGGAGGGTGATTGGCAGGTGACCAGCTCGTTACCTTGTCCAGTACTGATTATTAATCTTGATGCACATAACTGGGACATGATTTATGGAAGATTAATGATCGGATTTTAGCGATGGGAGTGTTGCAACCTGCTCTTCCACCTTTTATGATGATCCCTCAGATTTGGCAAATTGTTGTGATAGACTTGAAAGACTGTCTTTTTCACGATTCCCTTACACCCTGATGACATGCAAAGAGCCTCACTAAGGATGATTTGCAACCGTTCCAATACTGGTTGCATGACACCGAAGCCAACAGTCCTCGAACTTGTTCACCAGAACAGCGGGCTGCCCTAGAAGTTGTGTCCTGCAGGATTCAGACTGGCTGGTGTGGTTGCCAAATGGCGAATCATCCGTTATCTTTTTTGGTTTGTAATGTTGCCACTTCACCTTTTGCCCTTATTTTGCAATGGCAAAAGAAAAAGGGGGAAAATATGGAGATCGTTTTAGAGTGTTTGCTTTTGCCATTGCAACCCAGACATTGTATTTTAAGTCGCCCTGAAGCAGTAGCGGCCTTGGTGAGAAAAGGAAGAGACAGGATTGTTGAAATTGATGGGACTGAACCGGTAGATATCAGTATTCCAGTCCGTGGTGATGGTTATGAGTGGCTCCTGAGACATTCAGCAGCCATACAGGAAGCCTTGATGGGCTATACAGGTGTTGTACACAACAACCGGCCAAAAGGAACTCTCTGGAAGATGTTAGAACATTACAAGTGGACTGTGAGACCTTTATGTTCAAAAAGACCAGTTGATGGGCCAACGGTGTTCACAGATGCAGGACGAAAGATGAAGAAGGCTGCGTGTGTTTGGCAATCCGATAATCAGTGGCAGAAAGAAGTGATCACCGGTGAACCACGGGACAACCTTCAAACCTTAGAACTGAAAGCAGTGTGTTGGGCATTGGGAAGCCGGAACGACACACCTGTAAACATAGTATCAAACTCATCGTACGTAGTTGGTGTAGTACAGAGCACTGAAGATGCCTTGTTGAGAGAGACAAAGAACCAACATCTTGGTGAAATGTTTATACAACTGCGTAGTACTCTTTGACAGAGAAAACATGAATTTTGTGTTATGCATATTAGAAGTCATCAGTGGAACATTGGATTGGGTGAAGGTAAAGCTAGAGCTGATGAAGCAGTCAGCTGTCTGGCAATAACTCCTCCAACAAATAAGTTTGAAGAAGCTCGTAACAGCCACGAGATGTTTCATCAGAATGCAAAGTCTTTACATCGACAGTATCAAATACCCATAGCAGATGCAAAGGGTATTGTCCGCTCCTGTCCTCAATGTAGTCATCATGGACCTGGTTTAGGGGTGGGCACTAACCCAGAAGGTCTGAAGGCACTTCAGGTTTGGCAAATGGATGTAACACATGTACCTGACTTTGGGAAGCTTAAGTATGTGCATGTCACAATTGACACCTATTCTCATTTTATATGGGCCACTGCACAAACCGGTGAAAAGGCATTACATGTGGAGAGATGCTTAATGTCTTGTTTTGCTGTCATGGGAGTACCTGTAGAAATAAAGACAGACAACGGTCCAGCGTATAGTAGTCAACGAGTTGCTAGGTTTATGGCAACTGGGGGAATTAAACACGTTAAAGGGATTCCTCACTCCCCAACGGGGCAAGCAGTTGTTGAAAGGGCAAACCGTACCCTGAAGGATTTGCTTCAGAGACAGAAAGTATGGCAGGACATAGATGTAACTAAACGGTTGACTAAGGTGTTGTTTACCTTAAACTCTCTCTCCCTTACGGAGGATAGAGAGGGACCACCTGTTGTTATACATCACCAAACAGCACGAGGGAACCAAACAACTACAGTTCCCGGTTTGAATGTTCTGTATAAAAATATGGCTTCAGGCGTATGGGAAGGACCTAATCCGGTGTTCTTTATCGGTAGAGGTTATTTTTGTATCTCCACAGATAAAGGACCTATATGGGTCCCTAGCAAGTTTGTGTGACCTGTATGTCAAGATCAGAAGACGGAAGAGAAGACTCAGAGCGAGCAGACAGAATAAACTGTCTATGTTGTAAGGGATGTAACCCGTGGGTATTGTGCCAATGTATGCTGTGTGGGGTAAAACGGTTCTGTAAGCCAAAGCTTAAATGTAAATGGTGTAAAGAGTGTATGTGTTTGATTAGTAACCGGGCATGAAGCAAGAGAAAACATATGACTAGTGTAATACCATGCTGATTGGAGACAGCATACATCATCAGAATCTGTGAAAGCACAGATTTGTGGGGTGGAATGTGAAAAAAAAAAATTAAAAAAAAGGTGGAAATTGTAGGACTAAACATGTTTAAGTGGTGACTTGGTTTACGGTCTTGATGAATTTTTTACCCATGGGCCAAAGTATTTTTGACATCTTGCCTAGGACAAACATATGGGTGACATGGGCAAATATCACGGGAGTAACAGACTTTTGTTTAAGTCTGCAACAGGCAGACAACCCCTTTAGAGCTTGTTTAATTGGTATTCCCCTGCAAGAGAATGTAACAAAATTTGATGGTTTTTGGAATGTTAAAACAGTGGATCTGACTTCCAATCAGAATGGTACATGTATGAGTCCAAATGGGCAATATGTTTGGCCTTCTATGCGTAATGCAGCGTGGCAGAAGGCGGTTATTGAGAATTTAAATCAGCCACATCATTTACCTTGGTAGGAGTTAGACCTATTGGCTAGCGTTGTACCTGTTGAATGTGTTAATGTTACTGCAACTGATATGGCAGACTGTACCCACATGTCATCACCACTTCAACCTGTGAATGGCACTGGAGTAATTTGGTTTGGTGACCCGTGGCAGTTATGGCTAACACATCAAGGTGAATGGGGGTTTTATACAGGGTTTCAAAATCTAACCGGTTCACCTATTTGGGGTGAATTGAAAACCGGGGGTTTCCATATAGATGTATCAGGGGGTTATCAGTGTCCACCGGGAGTCTTTTTGATATGTGGGGACAGAGCGTGGCCAGGGATTCCTTTGTATCCTGTCGGTGGACCATGTTATTTAGGGTGTTTGACTTTGTTTGCTCCACATATGAAAGACTTATTGAAAATGGCTCAACAATCTCATAGATCACGGAGGGCACCGCGCACCTTTGATGAGACATGTAATGACCGAGTCGATCTGCAGTCTGTAACAGCAAATGTCCTAGCCTCCATATTTATGCCGGGGGCAATGGCTGCATTAAATGCTAAGAATATACGAAGGTTAGCGGGCTGGGGAGAGAAACAATTTAATCTTACATCGCAGATTTTAAGTTCGTTATTGCTTGATGTAGATAGTGTTAGGCATGCTACGTTACAAACTAGAGCTGCAATAGATTTTTTGTTATTAGCACATGGACACGGTTGTGAGGATTTTGAAGGGATGTGTTGTATGAACCTTTCCGATCATTCCGTATTGATGCACAAGAAGTTGTCACAACTGTAGGGAGACATGAAGCATATTCTTGCTGAGGATAATCCCTGTGATGAATGGTTGAGAGGATTGGGGATAACAGGTTGGTTAAAGACGTTATTGATGGAAGGAATACGCTTTTTTATAATCGTTGTTGTAATGTTTTTAGTTTTTAGCTGTTTATTTTCTTGTTTGAAGAAAGGTTTAACATCTATTGTGAAACGGACATGGGTTGTCCAAAAAGAAAAAGGGGGATATGTAGAGCGATTTTTAAAGGACCAAGGACATATGTTACCATTGTCTGGGTTGGACAACCCAGGCCTGTTAGTTGAAGCTGCAGAGCAGCTTTAAATTGTCCTGGGAACAAGCAGGGTGAGAAAGAAAACAAGCTATGCACAAACAAGAAGCCAGGTGCAGAGCAAGTCCTGGGAACCTTGGAATCAACACACTCTCATCGGCACACTCTGGTCAGGTGCCTGCAGCATGCTCACCAATCACCGACATGGACGCCCGCCCGCGTGACCAGAAACATTTATCCAATCACCTGTGTGAGCGGTCGGTTTAAGTTATAAATATGACCTGTTTGTTTAATAAAGTGAGCATGGCATGTAGCCATATTGGTGTGATTGTCGTGACTTGGCCGACTCTCCACGGGGGACCCTCTTCATGTTGTACATTTTCTACACACACACACATGGACACAAGCACAGGCACACCAGGCACTGAATAGGCTATTTAATATTTAATCTGCATGCAGCTGTTTATATATTTGTTTGGTCTGTCTCTGGATTTTTCATTTAAAATCTGTGGTTAACAGCAGCCAACCTGATCTGCATGTGTGTATGTCTGATTTTTTCACTGCTATGCCTCCTGTGTCCTACATCTTAATCACATCCAGGCACCCACCCCATTACATTACCAGATGGGAAGTGATGGACATCCCTTGACTCTCTTCATGACCCCCTGCTAATCCTGTTTCACACACAGGCTCCCTGCTGTATGAAACACAAAAGCTGCCACCATTGTTCTTTACTTCCAGTCGATATTCTGACAGACTTGATCTAGCAAATTAGTATTCTGTGGTAGAAGCATGACAAAAGACCCTTTTGACACACTTCGAATCGATACAAAGGCCAACAGAGAACCATTTCACCGTAGTTCTGTTATTTTTCCCCTTTTGATGACCCTTCTTTTTTTTTTAGGTTGTATGACCTTGCCAGATTTAAAAATATAATGTTAGAAAAGTCATCCTTGCACAGGAGGAGAAAAATATAAACATGCAGAAATGTCAGAATACCAATGTAAAATTAAAATGCAGTTGGATCAGAGGAGTAAAGATTTTCTTGTGTGAATTTGTTCTTCACACTGCTGAAATCTCTACACGCTTCAAATGTCAGAGTATAGAAGTAAATAGACTGTTCTGGCCACGAATGCTGTGTTACATCTGAATGTTATTATTCTTTCTTTTTTAAAAAATGAAAAAAATCTTCTCAGAGGATTACAAATTTATATCTTAGTCATATTTCTTGGTATGAAGGATCTTGCAATAGTGTCCCATATTTTCACATTTACTTAATTTTCAAGTGCTTATGCTGTGAAATATGACTGAATTTATGCTGATATTAATCATACTATGCAAAGAAAAAATACTCTTCAGCATGTGCTATATAAAAAAAAATCTATAAAAAGCAACTTAATTTGCATCTGAAAGTTTATCTACGGACATTACACCTGTTCAAAATCATGATTTATTCATACAGAAACCACAGACTTCACTGACTTGCATCTTTAAGCAATATTATGTACGTATTTCTCTACATCTGCAAGAATTACTCGTTTAGTCACTGTCATTTTAATTAGGTTTACACCTTTACCAATTTAATCCTTTTTAGGTTGGCCAAATCTATGTAACAGATTTACATTTATCTCATAATAGATACTTAAATGCAACTATATCCAGGTACACATAGATGCTATAGCTTTGCCTTACGATCATTTTAAGGGTGTAATTATATCATAATAAGGCATAATTCTTTTAATTTACATGCTTTCACATTTTTCTTAAAGAATGATCCATCCTCTTAAATGAAAAACAAGCACTCAGATATATTTTCTTTCTCATACTATCAAAGTAAAAAATAACTACTCAAAGCCACTTTCTAAATCTAATCTTCAAATTATAAGTTTTCAAGCTGAAAAAAAACTTAAGTCAATAAAAATGAGACATTACCAGCTTTAGAAAGGACTTTACTTCAACTCACAAAGAAACATTTTCCAAAACTACAGGTGCACAAATTACTCTAGTATTTGCTGTACAGTATGTACATTTGACCTCTGCCGCACTTCAGCATTTTTCAACACATAAACATTGTTCTCTCAAATAGAGCTACTATATAGACACAAGAGATAAAGCATATTGTGTTAGAAATTCAGGCCACTTCAGACAACTTGAGAACAGAGGCAAAATTACACAAGCTATTCCAATTCCTCTAGCAGTTTTATCTAGCCCAAGATTACCAGGCTCAATCCCCTCCTCCAAAGCCCCCAAAGCATAGGGTGACATACTCATCTACCAGAAATCAGTGGCCCACAAAAGAACTTTTACCATTTACACCAATTCTGATCCACACTGTGAGAACATTTTATTTGGAAATATATCATATTTCACTGAGACAGAACATTCTGTCCTGAGATAAATATAACATAAATTTGCATGAAGCAAGAACTACCCTTAATCTTATCATAGTATCCATATTCACACGATCTTTATGAAGTCCATACATCAGTCTTTATGAAGTCACTGAATCAGTTCCTCATCTGGTACAAATCCACATGGAGGAAGCACTGAACTGTGGCACACAATGGGTGTCTATGGGGATGATGGAATTCAGTCAGTTTTCTAATTGACAGTGGATCCAGTGTACTTCACTAGAGCATGCAGATAAAAGCTTCAGGCTGGCCAGATGAAAGTAGGAAGATGCATGGTCAGAGTTGCACTTAAAAAAGATAAAATGTTTAGTACCTTCTGCCCATCACTAGCTGTGAGATTTAGGTAGGATGAAAGGATGAAATAGAATGACATAGAGTAAGGAAAGGGAAGGCAATGGTGAAGAGAAATCACCATTTCTTCCCAGTATTCTCAAGGATTCTTGGCTGTATTTTCATAGTTCATGCTCCAGTTGCCTCCTTGCCATTATCTAACTGTATCAGACCACAGTTTGGACACTGGTAGCATGTAAGACTATGTTTCTGACATTATTGCTCTGCCTTATAATAAAATGAGAAAAACTCTCCTTGTGCATTCTAGAGAAACTTTTGAGATCTACTAGGAAATGTCAGGAGTCAACATACAATATTTCTCCTTAAATTGAATGAAAACCATACCATCAGACTAGCTGAATTTGTTCTGATCAGTACTGCCCCCATGCCAAGCTGCAGACCCACAGGATGCTGGGGGTCAATTCCAGTGGCTCCAGCCCACCTTCCAACACTGAACTGCCAGAGGTGACAACATCTGAGGGGGACCATCAAAGAAAATGCTTTGTCTGGACAAGGCTGGGGAAGAATATTCAAGACCAAAGATGAATTGAAAAAAGTAGGGACTTTTCAGGCAAACTTCTTTGTTTGCTTTTGGTCAAATTGAACGTTTTTTTAAAGGATGACTTTATTAAATGTTTAACACCTTTCTTTCATGATATCTTCCTCTCAATTGCTGGTAAATCCAGTCTGCATCATCCTCTCCCTCCGACAAAATGAAAATAAATATGCAACAGGCTTCACATTCCTTATACCTTCAAGAGTAATAAGAGAGACAGAAATCTAATTGTCAAAACAGCATTGTCAAAACCAGAAGGTAAAATAAATAAATAAATAGCCTCAAGACTCATATCAGGAGAAACCCACCCCCCACCCCTCCACAGACACCCATTCCTTGCAGGTCAACTTTAAAACTTCAGGCTGATATCTATACTGATTGTACCTATATTCACTTATTAATCTCCTCACATATTACAGATTGCACAAGTGACTTGTGATGCTGAATTGCTATAGCTGTTTGTACAATTCCCATGTAATTAATTGTTTGTGCCTTTGCTTTACCCAATTTGGAGAGAATGCACTTTCAAAGTAGCTGTCAAAGTGTGACTCATCTGGCAAGTCAGTAATTACTTTTTCATAAAGTAATATGCCAGAACACACAAAATTAATGAGATTTGTAGAAGGTACTGGGACATATGAACATAGATTCCTACCTACCACTTTTCATAGTTCAAATAATCATAAACCCCCACCCCCCTTTAAAGTATAGAATCAAATGCATAAATTCACCCCTTAAGTGCAAAAGGAAAAATAGAGTTTTCAGAATATATTTTTTTAAAAAGGCTTTCAAGGAAATATTGGAGTAAAAACCCTACACTTTTAAGCACACATTTTGAAGTGTATAATATTAAAATAATTTCCTAAACCTTGCTTTCCTTTAGTTTTATGGTTCCCTCTGTATTAGAAGCATAGCTTCTCATTGCTGTTATTGAGGCAAATATTGGATTAATTTGGACCAAGATGACATCAAGAGAACACAGGATTCATGGCTTTAGTCCTTATCCTTCAGCTAAAGCGTTCATAGTTTCCATTTATAACAGCTTCTTAGCTACAGCCATAGACCACAAAGCACTACAGCATGTATTACTAGGAAGCTACACAGCCTTTCTTCCAAAGGGGAATAACCAATATATGAGTGTTTTCTTCACATCTGTGCCTTTAAATGCAACCTTGGGATAGAGGTGGTAACCCATTCTGATAATTGGTTTTAGAAATAAATAGAAAATAAAAGACATATGTTTGGTCTCAAGCAAAAATAAATAGTTTCAGTCTATCTTGCCCCAATAAACAAATTGCATTTTGCCTCAGTGGACTGGCAATGGCAGGAAAGTGGACCTGCTCAGTTACACTCTTGTTGTGACATGTAATATGCATCACAGGGGGAAGTGTTAATGGGGATTTAAGGGAACATGACAACCCCATTAGCTTCCCTGATAAATCTGGCCTAGAGTAAATGGCAGTCCTTGCTATGGAGATTTTACTGCTGGACAGAACAGCAAAATAAAAGGGAAAGAGAAAGTTGTGAATAGGGCCAACATTGGTGAAGGTTATGCTAAATCAGAGATTCTGATTGTAAAGAGGTTGGAAGCTCAATGGAAATTAACAGCTCTTAATTCTTTTGCTTCCCATTAAAACTGATCAGACTTCAACAATGCAATGGTTTTGGTCCAAAACTTCTCATCGGTTATCTGGACATGATTTTGCTTGCTGGAAATTATTCTAATTTAGTATCACTTGAGATGCTGAATATTCTTAAACATGCAACAGTGAAAGCCTGCAGATTTTAACCAAGGGTACTTTCCAAAGACAGTAATTTTTTTTCCATTCATCTCCACTGAGTTAAATCTCTTCAAACATGGTTGTAATTGTTTTTAGAATTATACAGCTTTTATTTCCAAAAAGACACCCTTTAGTGGCTATAGGCAGCATGTCTGTTCATGTATCTACACAGATACTTCTGATCTTTAAATCTCTGACTATCACTTGCTTATATTGCTTCTTTTATTCTTCAATAGCTACAGCCAAACTTGGCAGCTGTTAGAGCTGTTAGAGCAAGATGTCAGATGTTGAAATATATATTCTTACTGCAGTGGCATCATGGCCAGTAGCTAGCCCTTTGTATGGATTCACTGCCAGAAACATAGCTGTGTTCAATGCTGACTGCTTGCGGGTATAGAACTGCCTGTAGGGTTATATCAAAGTCATACTGTTATGTAGCTGTCTATGTTGCTTTCACTCCTTTAGATGGCAGCATTCTCTGGCGCTGATTTAGCTGCATGATATTTTATCACATCCATTTTTATACCCTCTTCAATGTATCTCTTTGAATTAGTCTTGCATTATTCCATTCCCTACTTCTGGAGAAAACGTTATTAAACCCAGAAGGATATAAATAAAACCAGGGAGAACAAAATAGAAAGACTCATTTTAAAAAATGAATATATGTTCTTCTAATTTTTAGCCATTGTCTTCACACAGACCCCAGCTCTTTTGTTCAAATACTGTCTACCTTGATGTATAATTAAGCAGCCAATCTTGCTTGCTTTAGTCATGCAAAAATGATATATTCATCCAGATTGCTGAACTAAGGCACATAGTCTAGTCCTCATTTTTTAAGCTTCTCAGAGCAAACCAGGTTTTTTAATAATTATAAGTTGCAGCAGGGGAGGTTTAGATTGGATATTAGGAAAAAATTCTTCACCAAAAGGGTTATCAAGCATTGGAACAGGCTGCCCAGGGAAGTGGTTGAGTCACACTCTCTGGAGGTTCTTAAAAGACATGTAGACATGGTGCTTAGGGACATGGTTTAGTGGTGGACTGCAGGAGCGGTCTGGAAACTAGGACCATGCGTGGCAATCAGTTAGCTGAGGGGAATGTACTCGAGCTTGTCTAGACAACAATTAACATGATGAGGCATGTTTACAGAGCACAGGGGAGTGGGAGACGGATGGCGCCAAGGCGCCAAGGAAAGGTAACACCTTGCTGTTAATTGCTGGTAGTTAACCACCAATCAGGGATTGCCTAGTATGCAATGCTTAGCTTCAAGAACCAATCTGTTTAAAACGCGCAGCTTCTGAAAGTGTATAAAACCTCGTGCTTCTGTACAATAAATTGACATTTGCTTGCATCAAGCTGTGTCCCGTCTCTTCATTCGCCGCAGTGGACTTGGCAGTGTTAGGTTAATGGTTAGACTTGATGATCTCAGAGGGTCTTTTCCAACCTAAATGATTCTATGAAGTGTCATGAATACCCCCAGGAGCATATTAATAATTGACAATAATCTTCACAGAAACTAATAGATGGCATTGAAAGTTTAACTAAAATCCACTTTATCTGGCACAGAACCTAAAAAAATATCATATTATTTTCCTTCAGAATCTTTCAGAAAGGATACAAATACTATTATGTCCAGAGTTTGTCTGAATTCTGTTTTGAAACAGTTTGCTTTTGAAATGTCTTTATGCCTGTGATCTATTTGCTGACTGGAGACACTATCAAAATTTTGGGCAAAGATGCAGAAGAGCAGCCACACAGTGCAGGTTGCTACACCTGGGGCACTTGAAGAATATTTGGGATGGAAGGTAACACTCCTAAAGAGAAAAAAAAATGGTTGGAGATGTATTACTTTGTCCAAAGATTATTTTCATTGTTGCCATGCTTGTGAGACATGCATGCACATAGACATAAGGTAGTCTTATGAGTAGGCCCTAAAATAAATATTTACAGGCTTATGTTGTGCTTATGTATCTGATGCCAGAATTTGTTCCCTACCAGGACAAAAATTTTGGGGGATAAAAGGTGGCACTACTTTCCTCCCTTTAAAAAAAAACTTTTAAAATCTATTTTTAGAAAATATAAACAGGAAATCCAGCTAATCCTGTAGACCATACACAGACAGAACATGATATGTAGATGAGGGTCCTGGACTGGATAAGAAAAACATGTCTGTTCATCCCAATCCTGAATTTTCTCTTTGGAAAATTATGCCTTCATGGCAATCAACGCTTGAGAAAGGAATGCAGAAGAGAAACCATGGTGTGAAAAATTAAGAATAATGGGAGTTGAGTTTCTGAGCTTGTTAATGTTCTTCAGTTGGGTCCTCTGGTAACATTTTCTCTTCTTAAAATTATTTTCTTTGAAAACATTGCCTGCCTACTAAGTGGTTCTCAGTACTGTGGCTGTTGGTAAAATCAGTGTTATAAATTGAGACCACAATAGATCATAATCCAATTAAAATTTTTATTAATTATAGCAAGTAGAATATGAGCAAAAACAGCGCTGGACGACAGGGGAGTCTGCGCTCCGCCAACTGCCGTCCACAGTCCCTTTTTATACTTTTTTTCTTTTACTTTCGTGTTCATGAAGTAGTGGAGGTGTTGGCCCTTCATTCATATGCACAAGCGGCATCCTGGACACCTGGCGGTGATCTTATCTTTTGTTGCCTAATCTTTACATTGGGCTTAACATAAATCTTAATAAACAATACCCTAGTCCATAGTTTCTTACAATTCCCCCTTTTTCTTTTTATCCTATTATTGTTTATTAGACGCTGCTTTCATTCTCGGCACTGTGAACAAACCTTTTTCCACAATCCCAACATTTATCATAACACTCACAAGGTAATACCTCACAATTACAATAGGCATAGTTCTCACGTGGCATAACGCATTCACAACAATCTTCATCCTCATTAATAGATACACTCTTATATTTTGCCCTAGACCTCGTAGTTAAAATAAGCAATTTAGCTATGTCAAACCGTTCTCTAATAAAGTGTAGCGTAATATACAAGGCCCAAATATAAGTCCCAGAATCAACATAATAAGTGGTCCTGCTAAAGCAGACAACAAAGTGGTTAGCCAAGGTGAGATATTAAACCAGTTTTCATACCATGACCTGCCCGCCTCACGATCTTTCTTACATTGATCTAACCTTTTCCGGAGTTCAGACATGGTGTCCTGGACTACTCCAGTCCTGGGGAAGTTCGGCCATTGTTGCTTTAGTGTCCCATTGTTCTGGTTCTTTTCTCCACAGTTTGTTCCTCCTCTGCCTTGCCCGTCGACTCGGTTGCTTCGAGCCACGGGGTGTACCATCTTCTCGGCAGCAAGGGAATTCTTCAGGAGAACGGCTGCTTCGGGCTTTCTGCCTGTTTACATAGGCTTCCCACTTTGCAGCTTTAATTGCCACCCACATTGTTCCCATTTGTCCGAGTAAATTTGAGTTTCAGTTCTTTTTTATCTGGGGTTACTTTCCACGAAGTTGCAGGGGCTTTCTTAATCCGGGTATGGTGAATCCAAGAATTCTGTCCCTCAACCTTGATTGCAGTGTAGGTGGCGAGTAGGACTTGAAAAGGTCCGGTCCACTGTGGTTCCAGGGTTTTATCTGCAAAACACTTAACGTATACATAGTCTCCTGGTTGTATATCGTGAACAGGTCCATCCAGACCCCTACTGCGTGTTCCCATCACATGCTTCTCAATTCTTATTAATTGTTTGTTTAGTGCCACCATATAGGAAGTCATTGTTTCTTCACCAATCTGTGAAGACATCCCCCTTTGTACCCCATAGGGTCGTCCATATAAAATTTCAAATGGGCTAAGCCCCTCTTTTGCTCTGGTCTAGTTCGAATTCGTGTAAGAGCTAATGGCAAAGACTGGGGCCAAGTTAGATTTGTTTCTTGGCCTAACTTGACAATCTGTTGTTTGATTAGATGATTCATCTTTTCCACCTGGCCACTCGATTGTGGTCGGTATGGGGTATGTAATTGCCAATCTATTCCTAGATGGTGGCTGATCTGTTGTACTATTCTGGACACAAAATGTGGTCCTCTATCCAAGGACATTACTGCTGGGACTCCAAACCTAGGTATTATCTCTTGGAGTAGTATTTTGGTCACTTCCCGGGCTTTAGCAGTTCTGCACGGGAAGGCTTCTGGCTAACCTGAAAAGGTATCTGCTAGTACCAACAAATATCGATACCCCCCTTTTCAAGGAAGTTCCGAGAAATCGATCTGCCAATGTTGCCCTAGAACATTCCCTCTGCTAATGTTCCCTAGTTTTATTTTATTTGCTGTATTGGGATTATTGCGTAAACACATTTCACATTGCTGAGTCACCTGTTTTATTACAGTATACAAGTTTCGCCCTTTCAATTTCTGATTTAGACTTTTATATAAAGTATCAGCTCCCCAATGCGTCTTATTAATAATAGGGCTGTGGTCCATATTAAATTGGATGGTACCACTATACAACCATCCCTTAAATAAGTCCATTTACTTAATTTTATTTTATAATTCATGTCCTGAATTACCTTTAAGTTTTCTTTAGAATAGTTTGGCTCTTGATCTGTACTTACAGTTTGGATTTTATCGTCTGGTATTAAGGATAATTCCTCCTTTCCTACCTCCTCTGTTACTCGTCTGGCCTCATGGTCGGCCAAGTGGTTTCCAATTTCCAAATCAGTGCCTCTATGGGCCACCTTATGTTCTTCCTTCCTGGATGACCCTCTTATAACAGAGGGGGCCATTCCTCACGTCAAGGTCTGGCATGGCATATGTTCCCACCGCTCAACGCCTACTGGGTTGCAGCCAGCAGCGGAGCTCAAGATTCTTCTTGGTGGCAAACACCGAGGCCAACCCAGTCTTGCCCTTGACTACGGTAGGAGGCACCTGACCAACCTTATTCCTTGTACTTCATTGTCAATGCAGTTTCATCTGCACATCCCATAACAAGTCACTGTCATGGCAAAACACACAGATTTACATTAGTAGAACTACTACAGAGTGTATTTTATTTCACTTCACTTTTTCTGCCAATATCCCCACAGCCTTGCTGACCAAGGGATATTGGTTTTATCTGAACTGGGCAAGCCTCCCCCTTATCATTTTTACTGTAACAGGTAAAGCATTTTTCACCTTTCCTGGAATTTATTTTCAGATACACCTGGTTAAAAATTTCTTTTACTTCAGGGAGGTCCTCTTTTCCTCTTTTCTGTTGAATTAAAGATAAGCTCAATATTTCAATTACTTGATCGTATTTAACTTTTAATTTCATTTCCCCTTCTTTAAACGTCTAGATGTTCTAATAAATCTCATGCCAAGAAAGATTTTAGTGAATTTGGCATTCTTATTTGTTTGTTTGGTTTTTTTTTTTTTTTTTTTTACTTTGTACTTTAAAGGTTTCAGGATGTTTTCCTGGTGGCCAGCAGCTCCCACAACTGTAACAAATTTATTTATTTATTTATTTATTACTGAAGTTTAACAAGTAAGTTGGTTTTGTATTCACTAAAATTCCACCTCATACCCATTCCCTGCCCTAGAGGGGCCGTTACCGGTCCTGTTGTACTGCAAATGCTGCAGCAATTGGGGTGACATTCAGGTCCTTCTGCTCAATCGTCAGCAACAGCAACCCCCTCCTCCTCCCCAGCAGAAGGGTTCGGGGCAGGAGATGCTCTTCCTGCTCTGCAGGTTACACAAACCTGCCTCTGCAGCAGCACTTCTGTTTTAACTCTTTCTTACCCTGAATGCAAATCTGCTACTTGTTGCTTTAAGTCTGTGTTATTACATATCAGGCCTTCGCAGGCAAACAGAAAACATCCTGCCATGCATCCCAGCATGATTCAGTCGCACCTTCGAGGGGGTACGGGGGTTTGTACAAACTCACCCCAACACTTACACACACACACACGCGCCTCAGGTTTTACATACATCAGTACAAGTTTTTATATCTTACAACGTGTTTCATTCTGGTTGCTCCACAGAAGGAACCGCAACCTGAGCTTTTTAACACAAAAATTTCAACAAGAATATCTTTCTAGTTTAGGTCTCAGTTTTTCCTATCCTTTTCTAGAGCCGCAATCAAAGATCAGGTGATGTTAATCCCACACTCTTTCTAGTGCTAGTACCATAGGATCCCGAGGGGGTACTAATCCACAGTCCTTTTGCCACTCAGGTTTGTCCTGGAGGACAAAGAACATGTCTGCATATGATACTTCATCCCATTTTCCCTCTGTCCTCAGAAACAACATTAATTGCAGGAGAGTGTTATAATCTAACGTTCCTCCCTCCTGAGGCCATTTCGCATCACTCTCCAATTTATACAAAGGCCACCACTGATTACAATATTTAACCAATTTCCTTCTATTTTCGGTACCACCATGTCCTAAAATATCACTCCAATGTTTTAATATACAACCCAAGGGCGATTTTTCACAGGGCTTACTCCTTCCATTTCCCATTTTGCAATTTTAATTACTTTGGTTTTTGGGTTTTTGTTTTTGTTTTTGTTTTTTTTTTTTTTTTTTCCGGCCGCCTTAGCCACCCAAGGTCAGAAACGCGGATAGAGCTTCTTACTCGTTTTGCACTCAAACACCTGTCTCAAGCACTCTTGCACTCACACTCCGTCAAAATAATTAAGCTATACATGGAAAATCAAAATGCGCATCTCAATCACACCATTCACACTCTCCGGGCAGCCCGCAGTCACACAAGCAGTATGTTATACGGTACTGTGCACTTATGTACAAACTCTTAGGAACACTAACAGTTCACAAAGTATGCATTTCAATGAACAATTGTCAAAAACCAAACAACAAAAAAAAAAACCAATTTTTCCTGGTCTTAAGCAGAGTGTTAAGTTTTCCGCTATTTGCCACGAATTACCAGAATGTTAATATTTTTCAACATACATTTCATAACTCCGAGTTTTGAACATATAACAAGACAACACATAGAACAAACAAGACACAGAGCGCTATTTCAGTTGTTACATTCCAGGAACTCCCCAATTCTTAAAACAACCTAAAGGAAGTTTTTAGCTTCCTCTTTTTTTTGTATGTTAATTAGCTTATCAGTCCTTTGCCTGGAATGTGGTGGTCTTGCAGGTTTGTAGGTGATTCATGTCCTTGTGACCATCCGATCTTCTCCAGCAAGGAGACTTAGCACTCCCTCCCTCTAGATAGCATTGGAATATCTCTCATCCTTTTCTCATTCTCTTTTAAATAGCCCCTTTGTTAGAGGAAGAAGGGCAGGCGTCTCCTCAAAACTATAGTTGTCTCCTCAGAGCTGTGTGCCTATGTGACCAGACACCGCACCCATGACCAGTCACCATACCCACATTCCTTGAGCAGACATATACAATCACAATCGATGTCCATTGTCGCCATTTCACACTATTTCTCCATATCACTGTTAGCTTTTGATTTTTTATTTTAATTTCTAATTGCAATTCAACAATTAAATCTCGTCCTAACAGATTAAATTCTGCTTCAGGGACGAGCAAGAGTTCACCCATTCCAAATTTATTTTCAGTTTCGAATACCACATTTTTGATTTTGCTTACTTTAAAGGGTTCTCCTTTTGCCCCAATTACTTGTACTTTTTCAGGGGAAACTTTACATCCCTCAGGTATTTGCTTAATAGTTGATTTTTCAGCCCCAGTGTCTACTAAAAAGGTGAACTCTTGTTTATGGGGACCTATTTTTAATTTTATCAAGGGCTCATGATGACTCCGGTCCCCTAAGATATAGAGCCCCTGACTCTCCTATTTGCCACAAACTGAGTTTTTAGGAGCGCTTACCCTAAAGGGTCGTCTGGATTTACCCCAGAGTACAGCTGAAGGGCTTTCCTCAGTCGTTCCAGCCACTCAGTAGGGCTTTCATCTTTCTTTTGCATTTCATTAAATGCTTTATTGATATGCTGGCCTAATCCCCTGAATTACTATAGTTCTCAGGTCCTGCATATGAGTTCTATGCACTGGATCCTGATTATCCCAATTAGGTCTTTGGAGTGGCCATTTAATATCTGCTTGGGGTTCCTAGGCATGCTGAGCATCCCACAGTCTCGTTCCTGCTCGTCATCATATCTCTTTCCTCGGTAGTAAATAATTGACCAAGGATAGATTACATCTCATCCCAAGTATAAAGGTTTGGTCCAAAAAAATTGATTTAATCTTTCTGCCACTCCGAGTGGGTCCTCAATTAAGTTTCCCATCTCAATTCTTTTAAAATCTCGTAGGTCAGCCGAGTTTAGGGGTACGGAAATATATCCGATCACAGGTTGAGGTCCCCCCATGGGTATTTCCCTTAGGGGGTACATCTGAGCTGCCCCTTTCTGACTTCTAGTTATGCGTCTAGGAAGAGGGGGAGACCCTTGTTCCGACTCTGGTGGGGGAGTGGGCGCTCTGGGGACCTCTGCGGGAGCAGGAGGAGGAATGTAAGGAGGGGGGGTTAGAAGGGTTTCGTCCAACTCTTCCTGCTTTTTCTTTTGTTTAGTTTTTATTTCATTCAGTGGGTAAAGTCTAGCTCCCGTTCTTTCTAGCCACACTTCCGCATATCGACTCTCCTCCGGGTTAAGGGGTTTTTTATTATTAACCCAGAGGTTTAATTGCTGTCTTACCCAATCTTCTTCTGACCCATAGACTGGCCAAAAGACATTTTTAGAAATTTTCTTCCCTCCCCATATCTTAGTACAATATTCTATCATCTTCTGCTTATCTTTCCCTAGAGTTCCAGGGAAATATCTCCAATTGTCTAAGATATATGCCAGAGGGGTATTCTTAGGTACAATGGGTACCCTTCCCATGGGAGTCGAAGGCTTGCTGCCCTTCGCCCCCATCTTCTGGAATATCCACAAACATACACTCACTCGCTCCCCTTGTTCCTGGCCCAGTCCCTCGCGGGAGATGGGAAACGCAGTACTTAAGAGTCCGCACTCGCTTGGTTCAGTATATCGAACCTCTCACTCATTATATTCCAGGAAACCCAATCCCGCCCGAACGGCAAACCCGCGAACAAATTCGCAATATACTTACGCGTCCTGCGTCTTCGTCCGGACTCCCGTGCACAGAATTTTTATGGGATTTTACCGGTTTCTCCTTTGCTCATTATTCTAGAATTTAGGTTCGTCGGTAAGGTTGGAGTAAGCTGTTGGTCGCGGGGCCGCGAAATGTCGCGGGGCGCCTCCCCGGAGGACCAAAGCCCACCGTTCCTTATCCGAGTCACGGCACCAGAATTGTTATAAATTGAGACCACAATAGATCATAATCCAATTAAAATTTTTATTAATTATAGCAAGTAGAATATGAGCAAAAACAGCGCTGGACGACAGGGGAGTCTGCGCTCCGCCAACTGCCGTCCTGAGCAGTTCAAACAGTCCCTTTTTATACCTCTTTTTTTACTTTCGTGTTCATGAAGTAGTGGAGGTGTTGACCCTTCATTCATATGCACAAGCGGCATCCTGGACACCTGGCGGTTATCTTATCTTTTGTTGCCTAATCTTTACATTGGGCTTAACATAAATCTTAATAAACAATACCCTAGTCCATAGTTTCTTACATCAGGATTGCTTCTTACAACATAGGAACTGTATTTGTGAATGCAGATTAGAAATCCAAAACCTGACGCACAACTTGTAGATACAATTTCTGTAGGTAAACTCTTTCTTCAAGTTAAGTTTTGAAATTATAGCTCTGAAAATGAAATCTTGCTGAAGAGACTTGATCACCACTTGCTCCATTAGGAAAGATGTTTTCAAAAACTGAATAGGGAAAGTACTGCCAGCAAAGCTCTGTACATTAGCATGTACCTGTCATCTGAATACATCAGGCAGATGGAGAGCTTCAGGCCTGGATTCTATTGCCTCTTACTATTTCCATATCTCTTAAAGTCCAGAAACTACAAGGGGAAAATGAAGGTTCAACTAAATATTAAATTTATTATTGTATTTCTAAAATCTTCATTTTTATGCGCAGACAAATTACTAGGAAATATCACAATAGGAAAGATACATCAATAATAAGAAATACTTCAAAATTTGCTTCTATTTTGGTCAAACTGAGTAGACAGAACAGCATTTTTATTACCCATGATATGGAGAAATAATGTGAAATGGGGATAATGGACATGGATTGTGATTGTATGTGTCTGCTTAAGGAATGTGGGTATGGTGACTAGTCATGGGTGCGGTGACAACTACAGTTTTGAGGAGACGCCTGCCCCTCTTCCTCTAACAAAGGGGAGACGGGGAGACGCCTGCCCCTCTTCCTCTAACAAAGGGGAGACGCCTGCCCTTCTTCCTCTAACAAAGGGGCTATTTAAAAGAGAATAAGAAAAGATGAGAGACATTCAAATGCTATCTAGAGGGAGGGAGTGCTAAGTCTCCTTGCTGGAAAAGATTGGGTGGTCACAATCACCTGAAGAAGATCGGATGGTCACAAGAACATGAATCACCTACAAAGCTGCAAGACCACCACATTCCAGGAAACGGACTGATAAGCTAATTAACATACAAAGCAGGGTTTAGGTAACGAATATGTATAGGCGTTAATTGAATATTCATTTGTTCATTGTATAAATGTGAGATGGTTCGTCACTTCGGGTATGCACGCTTGTGGAGGAGCGATCCCCCGTGCATCTGCACGCAATAAACATACCTACTTTATAACTTTCGAGTTATAGAGTCTAATTCCGCACGTCACCCAGACATTTTCCCCATGTCAATAATTTGGACCAATGTAAACTTTTGATACAGACAGTTGCATTATATTCTCGCACACTATAATAAATTCAGACATACGTTGCATGAAACTTGGTATATGAACTCTACAGTGTATCACAAAATTAATACTTACTATTTTTTATTCAATATTTATATGCATATTTGGTTCTGTTTGAACTATCAGTATTCCTCCTGTAGGCAATTTCACTCAGTCGAAATTTGGCCTTTTGTTCCTTTGATCTTTTAGTGGCCTGTGTTTGTGTATCCCTATGATGAACTTGCTTTATGCATCTCATTTATAGGAGCAACAGAGGAAAGCAAATGCCCAACAAACAAATTTGCTAATAGCATACTCATTTAACATGTACATTAATTTTAAAACTGCTGAAATCAACTAATTTAAAAAATAGAATGCAAAATGTGGCAGTGAACTATTCTATTCTCTTCTAGAAGCAAAAATAGCATGGACATTTTTATATTTCATCTCAAAATGCTACCATAGGGATCAGACCTAGATTTAAACTTTTATCTCCAGAGATGAGGGATCTCCACATTAATTTACTGTTGATCAAACGTGGTTTTACATATATCAAGAGGGAGCATCTCATTAAGTTGAACTTCGGTTGCTTATCTTTTGTTCTTCACTACAGCAGGGCAATGACATGATCCCTCTCCTTTCTCTTCTTCTCCCCCAAAACAGGAAAAGAAAAGAAAGAAGCTTTGATTCTCTCTGGTACAAATTTTCCTAATATTCAATAATCACTCCCTGTCTCCTTCCCTGTGGGAGATGTCTGGTAGCATCTGTGCCAGCATATGTTAGACATCTCTGAGTGGGTCACTACCTCATTTTGTCACCGACTCCTCTATACCTAGAGAGACAGCAACATCCCTCCACAACACAGTGCTCCACAAGACACAGCACTGTCATGTCTCTCTCAATAAACTTGGTTCAGTACACTTTAATCTGCTCTCTGTACACTTTAACCCACTAACTGTGGTTAACCCACTCTTAACTGAACCCTTTTGACAGTGGGGGTTAATATTAGTGAAAGAAGCATTATCATATGTATTGCTTTAAAACAAGGAAGTCCTCCAATGCTAATTTCAGAGCTGTACCTGATAAGAAAGGAAGAAAAAATAGGTCCTTATAGGTCACTTGATATGCTTTAAATGCTTTGTAAAAAACACATGTAATTTGCAAATAGGTGATATTTCAAATCTCACTTGTGATTAATTTCTGTGGCAATGGATCTTTTTAATGGCTGTGATAAATTCTGCTTTTTCTTTTCTTAATTCAATAAAATTTGACTGAAACATTAGCTCTTGGAAGTTATTTGAGTTGCTTTTCTTTTTCAGTTTGTGGTGCAATGATGTATTGTAGGACTGTTTTCAGCAGAGGTGCCATTTCTGAAGTGTGTACCCAGGTTTTTCCAAGCCAATTACTCTTACATCTGCTCTTTAGTTCAGGACTACCTCTAGTTATTTTGTAACCATGGCTGATCCTCAGAAAGTTTCTAAGATAATTTTCCAGAAAAGAATATAAAAATAAGACACACACTCTTTTTTTAAAGCCTCAAAATAGTCAACCTGTTATTAGAATTGCTCTCATTATTTCTGGTATTTAACTGAGGAAGGATAGGAAAACCTAAAATATGGTGCCTGATGATATGGTGTGACAGAATATTGTCTTTTTTGCCACTGCTTGCCCTTTCAAAGGACTAAAAACTGCTACATGATGAACCTGTTAAAATTTCATTAAAGTCAGATTAATTTTGTGTGCACTTAAGTCATAGTTAGGAAGAGGTTATTTACCGTCAGTTTCATGAGAACAAAATTAAATAACCGTGTCATCTTCCAGGTTTAGATCCTGATTCAAAGTACATTGAAACAAATAGGTGTACCTTGATCCTCTTTTTTTAAGGTAGCACTAGACTAACAAAGTTTTTCTTTCCATACTGGTCAGGAAAAATGTCAAATAACTGAATATGGGATTCAACAGTCCAGATTTATCACCCTTAGTATTGAAAATACTTTCTTCAGGCTGACTGACTTAGAACTATAACATTATCTAAAATCGTAGTTTCTAGACTTTGAAAGATGATTCCCTAATTAGAAAAATGAAACCAAATATATCTCCTCCCATCCTTCTGAAACCACACCATATGTTGCTAAAGCTACATCCACTTCATACATCATCAGTGCCTCTCCACAAGAGCTAGTTCTTCACTGCCATTTGAACAAACTATCTGGCAGATAAAGAAATGCTGATCTAGAGAACTCAGCTCTTTTCTATATGATGATGCAGTATAAAATGCCTAGGACATTTTTTAAGAGTTATAAAAACTCCTCTGATGCACTTAGAGACATGATAACGATCAAAAAGATTTTCAAGTGCAATATGTTCACCCTATTGGGTTTAAACATAATCAAATCATTACTATAATAAAGGGCATTGTAATACTTTCTTCCTCTCTGATATCTCCAGATTACTAAATCTGTATTTGGACACTAGTCGATTTCATGCATTATTTTTTAACAGAAATATTCCTAAAAGATGTCAAAAGGTAGAATGGAAAGATTGTGCTCTGGTACTATGGTATGACTCCAGATTTACAGCAGGATAATTAAGAACAGAATATGGCCCAAAGTGTTTTAAATATATAATCCTTGTTAGGATTCAGACATTGAAGAACAGCTGAGCTCGTGGGTGCCAGGCTACTGCTGAGTTTAGAAACCTGTAACAATAGGGGTTAATGCTGGAAAACCTGATAGACCTGTAAATATAGTAGCATGAACAGCACTGCTGTAATTGCAGTTTTCTTTTTTTCCTGTTATATAGAAATTAACTAATATCCAAGAAGAAGCAGAATAAGACATTTTCAATAATTTGTACTGTTCTTTGACAGGGATATGACTTTTTTGACTCAAGTCAATTGTCTGATTCAAAATTATTACTGGACTATTTCTAAAGTGTGCATTAAAATTTTTCTGAGAAGATATCGTCAAGCAAAGGATATTTCATAGTGTTTGAAGGAGCATGTTTGAATAATCATGCAGAATTTCTTTTTGCTACTGAGTACCTTAATAAAGAATCAATACTGCAGTAGGCCTCAAGGGAGTGAATTTCCACACAATCTTTTGATTGGTTCAGCTGACACTGAGAATATCATGTAAAGATGTGCAGAAGCATTTCAGATGGCTTGTCCTCTTACTGATTAGATCTAGGGAGATATTTGCTTACAGAATAGATGGGCAACATGCTTTGTCATCCCTTTCCAATTTAATTTGCAATTTTGTTACAGTGTAAGATGTGACTGACAAGTTATTAGCTTTGCATTTGGAGGGTAAAGTAGGAGCTAAAATAAAATAAAAAATTAGAGAAGAAGAAGAATGAAATGCCAGAGAATATCATCCTCATCTTCACAATTGTAGAGTACTGTAGTGGCAATCATATTTGATGGGAAGAGGTTTTGAGTAAAGACATGTCCTGATGGTTGTCATAAACAGATTTGAATTGCCATTTATTTACAAGATCTTGTTTATGTCTGTGCTCTGCACTTGCATAAGTCCATACAAATTCCTCAATGGGAGTACTTGAGGATTCATTATTGAAAATTATTTTACATAATTTTAGCCATACCTTGCCTGCTCTGCCTTGCGAGCCCTAAATTGAATTTTGTCCACACATTGGAGATTACATTCTTATGAGACTGAGGTGTGTATTCTCTAAAGGACGAATCAGAGTGTAGACAGGGAGATGTCAGAATCTGAAATAAAATAGAGTTTTTATTCTATTACTCTTTAAACCATCCTTCTTTTTCCAAGATTAAACATATAATATAGGAGAACGTAGGTTGCAACAGGGAGATGTGGAGAGATGATATAGTAAAGAAGGTATGTTTTGATGTAGTTGCTTTAGTGTGATAGAAATACAGGATACGGCTCATTTCTCTGATTCCACAGGACACTATGGTGAACATAGTGAGCTAGGGCAAATGCTGATCTGATTGAAAACTGATTCCACCCAAAAAGAACTAAATGCATATTGGACTAAATCTGAAGAATTTAGTTGTGAACAATATTTCCCCAATAGGGAGATGAGATGGATAACCTGATAGAACTTTTCTATGTTGAACTGCAGAATTCTGCAAATTCTCATGTGGGTGTAGATAAGCCCTGTGTGCACCTAAAAATTTATTCAGACCCTTTATTGAATTTTCCATTAGCAGCAGATCATATAATTTACCAAATTTATCTAATAGTTTTCTTTTTCCTTCTCTTTAGAAAACTAGTTAGATTGAGCAATTCATTTTTGTCAAATCTTTCAGTGCTCTCTTAAATACAAGTTTCTGTGTATGAAGGAGAAAATATTATTACTGATCTCCATGTAAATACTTTCTGTTAATGATAGTGGTATTGCTATTGTTGGTCATGAGTATGTTTTCACGTATTTCAGGACCAGTTTCTATCTGGCCCTTACAAACTATAACCTCTTCAACTTAAGAATAAATTACCTCATAAAAATATATTTTAGGTTTAGATGTCAAAGAAAAGGATTACTGTTATGAGTGCTTCCTTTCAGGATACTGTGGTTGTAGATTTCTACACAATGTGTATGTAATGCACTCTGTTTTCAAGATGGTGCTTTAAAAGCATATTGTGTAATAATATGCTTAATAATAACACTTAAGCAATTGCAAATAGTAGAGAAGTAGAAAATTGAGAGCATTCTTGTTCCTCACAGTTGTGGTTTTTTTATGGAATATTCCACCAACTGAAAAAATATATTAAGAATACGTTGAGTACTCATTATATCTGCAAACAAATAAGATTTTTCTTTTAATCTCTAAAGATTTTCTTTGAAAGTTTCCATACTTATATCATCTACTCCAGAACATTACGGTTTAGAATTGTATTTCTCACCCATCTTCCACCCAGCAGAAGGATTTTGTCTCTTGTTATTTGCACTCATTAAGAGGCAGGAAGTGATCACTCGCTCTGTGTGATGGCATTACAACAAACACAACCCTTACAAAACATCACTTCAGAATTGGGGGCTGGGACGGAAACATTAAATTTAAAAGACAAATGGGATTTGTTAATTTAACACGTAATTTTAAAAAATAAGCTGACATAAACTAAAATATATGTCTTTATATCATATTAGTAATAATATTGGACCAATGCATGATATGACATTTTTATCATTATAAAGAATATAGACTTCAAATGATCCTTATGGGACATTGTAGATTCCTTAAAAGCAAACAAACAAACAAAATCCAGCACATCCATTCCCATTTTCTTTAACTCTGTAGAAGCAGTAATCTTGCTATTTTAGTCTGTGTCAATGACATTTACAGAAGACAAAAATCATTCCCCATATTATGGAGTACTCTTTAAGCGCAATGACCTTTTTTTCCAGAACACTTCAAAGGAGGTAGGTACCAAACAAGAACCAAAATTTGAATGCACACATTCTAATGTGTTGAAATAATGAGTTATTTTATTCTGCATTTTTTACATTAAACAGAATAAAATGCCACAACCACAGGCAATCTTGCATTGGTGAGACTATTCCCAGAATGAAGATCTCAGGACCAGACTTATGAGTAGGTTTCTGAGTATATTACTTACATCACTTATTTGCACAAAAGAAATGCCCCTTCTAGAACTGGGTGTCTGTGTACAGGGCATCCAAGTATTTGCCATTGAAATAGTTACACAGTAGGTGATTACAGAAGAAAAGTAAAATGTAAAGAGAATATGAGGGTAACAGTATTTAAACACATGGTACCAAATATTATCACAGGGAGTTGTCTTCCCACTGAAATCAGTAGGAAGGCTGATTTGAATTTAGATAGAGTTAGATTGTGTCTTAAACGCACAGTACCATGAGTCAAATGGTTGATGAGGGCTGGGCTGAAAGCAGTTCAATGTGGCTCGGTAGGAGTGGCTGTCAAAGGTGACTTCCAGCACTTGCCACCTCCTGCTTTCACAGGCATCTCACTGATCAATCGTCCTTGCACACTCCCTATTTCACATCCCACCACCCACTCATCTCACATCCTTACCTTCTGTTTTAGACCCCAATCTCAGCTTGGCTCCCATATTTACTACCCCAGTTAAGGACTGGTTATTACTGATTTGGGAATAGTCTACAGATAATTGGTGAGAACATCCCTATGCCGCATCTATATTGCCTCATTTAAAGTACCATAACATTGGAAAATGCAGAACCCTGATGTTTTCAAGGCAGGGCTCAGCAGAGCTTTACACCATCTGCATGTTCCTTTCATAGTCTTCCCGTGGTGACCACACTGCACTGCAAGGCTCCATCTCATAAAGGTCCATAAATCATCGTAAAGTCAAGTGATTCAGATTAATATTAATTAAAAAGATATGTCCATGTGTAGAAGAGGATTCATGGCTTTTTAGAGTATGGTTTGAGGTCTGGCTTGACTTTAAGACTGTTTGAAAGCTCATTGAGTAAAATTTCAGTGGAAGATCCCCAACAGTAGGATGTAGTTATTTTTGATTACCTATAAATTCCAACTGTGTAACAATAAGGCTTTCAGCTTAGCAAATACTGAAAATTTATGCTCAACTCACCAGCTTGAAAATGTGTCATATTTTTCTCATTAAGGTCATGCTATTTTGTCAGAGGAGCTTTTTCATTTCTGCTGCCACTTTTAAAACTGCACTGCAATGCTACTGTCACCAAAATTGGGAATAAGAAACTCCTTAACACCAATGTAGCATTTAGAAGCAGGCATTCTTTATTACGGCACTGGATGCATGGGGGAATCATTCCACCTAACATGCATAGCTTCCCTCTTTCAGGTAGTTCTTTTATGCAGTACATGTATACATATTCAACAAATTTCCCAGAAAATGCATACATATTCATGATATTGTCCAAGACTAATTATAATATTCACCCCCCACCCCTGCATGCCCAATTATCCAGTGCAGGGGTCTTCGGTGGTCTCGAGGGTCTGCAAATTCACCCACTCCTCTTTTCAGTTGGCTAGAGTTCTCCTTAGTAGTCCCCATATATGTTCTTAAACCAGGTCATCTCTTTTCTTACTCTTTCTTGGCCTGAAATCACTGGCCTTGGGCTGTTTTTTCTTCATCCTCCAGGGCTACCCTTTTGTTAGAACCTAAATGTATTGTTTACAAGCATACAAAGATTAGTTTCAAACTATCAAGGTACAGTAACTGTTTGAACCTAGGATGCACGACTACTTAAGATTAAATCTTAACCCTTCCGTAACACTACACCATGCCTCAAGATGACTAACCTGAGAAACAAGTAAGAGCAGACTTTTTAACAAAAAATTATTTCAATAAATACATTGATTTAACCTAAAACTTTCAAAATAAGAAAGAGGTTTATCAGAAGCCAAATAACTCAGGAAAGTGGGATAGGTGGTACAGCTTCTTCCATGCTATGTCAGTGAATTCAGAGACTATAGATACTATTTTCCAGGAAAGTTTATGCCAGGGGTCTTCATACTTTTTAAACAGGGGGCCGGCGCACGGATGAAGTGGCAGGAGGTCATCTGCAGCTGCTTGGTTTCCCCCCCAACCCCTGGCGGGGGGGGGATGTGTGTCTGTAAAAACGGGGGGCCGGATGGAGGACCCTGGGGGGCCATATCTGGCCCATGGGCCATAGTTTGAGGACCCCTGGTTTATGCCATTGCACTCTCACGTGCCTTGTGCTAGATAAATCGTGTCATAGTTCTTAGCTATGTATATGTACAGTTTTGGGTGTTCCACACTTTCTTTTCTGCATTTTCATGCCTGTGCTCATATATTTTCATCTAAGCAGCTTCAATTTCTCCTTCTTCTAGCCCATAGCTTCTTTTGAGTGACATCAACCTCTGCAGCAAAATCTTTGATCTTGACTTACATGGCAAAGCAAAATGTTTTGTGTCTATTTTCTTCTGGATTTTGAACACTGCCAGAACAGTATAAAGTATACAGGAGAGGAAGACTCTAGCTATTTTAGTAAATTAAACAGTCCTAGAAAATGCTTGCAAGCACTAGAAAATTATCACTTACACTGTTAAATCATTGGAGAAGTCCCTGGACTTGTTTAGCAACTAGCCCTCTCCAAAACAATGCAGAGGGTCAGAAGGTAGCATAGTCCAGGCACCAGCACCAGCTGGAAGTGAGGTTTAAGCTATGAATTTCTGCAGAGGAAGATATTTAATAATATGGATGTGGGTTGTGATGAATGTCCCTGAACATGATCTCATCAAATGTACAACACCAGGATCCAAGCACAGTACTGCATTTTGTGTATTTGAGCTCTCAGCTGTGTTACTCTCCCTTAAACAGAACACTTAGTATTCCTTTTAGTGGAAGAATTCTTTCAAACAGAAGTAGCTCTCCTTCACTGAGATGTCTGTTTATATATGGGAACTGGAAATAATTGTCAGATGCTTGGCAGCCTAGATAAATAAAATCTATCTCCCCTCAGCTACTATCAGGGAAAATTGTGCTTATGGCTACCTGTATGCATATTTAAATCACAAATCTTCAAGAAAATGAAGAACAACAGAAAATATTTGTATCGTGCAAATATTGCAGACTTAGGATTACGAGATGAGAACTAAATGCATATTTAGGAAAGAGAACATGTTTAAAATCAAATATATGATTAAATGCTTAGATTAGGGCTTGGCATTACCCTACAAAAATAAAAGGAAATATGTTAAAAGAGTTAATAAATATTAACTTAGCAAGGGTTGCATCTGTGAGCCTTCTAGAGGAGTAAATCTTTGGGAGAGATGTGAATAACCTGAGAAGCAGAGCACTCTACAGACAATGGACACACTGACATCAGAAATAGGTACAGATAGAGAAAAGACAATAGAAAATAAGATTCTAAGCATATAAACCATTTTCCTTTTTTGCAAGTTAAGTGGTAAGTAGGATTTAAAAAAAACAGGAAAAAATGACCAAAATTACCTGCATCTTTTTACCAGATCTGTATATATGTTGCTTATAGCAGTTGTTTTCTGAAAGGTCATCAGCAAGCTGGATATGCCAAGAGATGGGAAAAAATACTAGAAGTGTAGTGTTCCCAGTCACAATCAGGGAAGAGTTATTGAAGAGTGGTGGCAACTGCCACCCCATTTTATGTTGTGGCCACCGTTATACAGTTTTCTAGTGGGTCCTTGAGGCCTTCAGGTTCCCCTTGCTAAGAGGAATCATTTGATGGTATCAATATGCCACTTCACAGTCTGTGTGCCTCTGTTTCCCTCTCAGTCTAGTGCAGAATGAACACTATGAGGTAAGGAAATAAAATAGCCAAGCTTTGCCATGCTTTGCAAAGTCTTTATTGGCACTTCATTGGTGCTGCAAGACTCTAGTTGGTGCCGGTAGGAGTCACCTCATGCTCAAGCAGCCATGGCCAATGGTTTGATATTTCTGCCATCTTCTGCACCACACTGGTGACCCTGGAGCAAGGGAATTTTGACCCATGAGTAGTATCTGTGGGTCAAATTCCACTGTTTCCCACATAGGTTTAAAGTCAGACTTCATAGGGCAATTTTGCCTTTGAACCAATTTAAATGAGACCGAACCAGGCTAAAATAGACTGTTACTCTGAAAGGACAGTCACAGGGGAAAATAATTGTTACTGACAAAAATTATTCAAAGCAAAAGTTTCCCTTAAATTTTATGGGCTCTCTGTGAAATCGCACTGTTTTCTTTCAGTGTTGAAAGTGATGAAATACCATAAAGTTTAGCAGCAGAAACAAACATTTCCTAGTATATTTAAACTCTGCAATTCATTAGCTTTCCTCTAAGATGCTTCCATATATCAAACAGTGGGCCTGATCTTGCAGGCCCTTTTTCAGGTCAGTACTATGTTTTCATATTGATTTCCATGGAATGTTTGTACAAAACCAATAAGTAATAAGAAAACCTGCTTTATCATGTATTCTCACCTATGAAAAAAATATTCCTGCAACCAAATTAATTTTGCTTCTCTGAGAATCTGAAAGTGTGTCTTATTATGTGCAGCCATCTCTGCAAACCACTCAAGGTAATCTGTTTGCTCACATTTCTTTTCATTGCTTATTCATCAGTTTTTTCGAGAACGTACTACTAGATAGCTCATGAGAGCATGTCCATGTTTCTGAGTAATGTGCCACAGAGACAGTGAGCTGGCCTTCAAAGAGCTGCCCTGTTTCCTGAAACACAGTGCATGGCAGTCATCCTGGCTAATTCCCATTGCGTTTTGGCTGTGGGAATTAAGGCCTCTCTGAGTTCCCCTCTGCTTCATACAGATTGCTTGCAGTTCCTTCTCTAGTTCTTTTAAAGCACTGGATATCTTTATGTTCTGTTGTGGTTTGCAATATAGAAAAATACATATGTGAACCAATATATACAGGTAAATACAATAATGTCCAAAGGCCACAGGAACCAATTCTGCAAAGTGCTGAGCAGCCCCTTTTCAGCTTCAATGGCAATATAGGTTGCTTTGAGCTTCCCAAACACCTTTAAAGCCTAGTCCATTCAGTCCTTTCATTGACTTCAACTGAAGGATCAACCTCTCCACTATTTACCAAAACCAGACTTTCTTCAATTGATAACATGGGGGCTGCCAGCTGAAAATTCCCTACTAATGTTTACCTAGGTGTAACAAAAATATGGTTTTGCTTTACTGTTTGCTAGGGGGGACACCTCCTTTCTTCTCTTTTCCCTTTATTATATTTCTTTTCGTAACTGCTGGAAATTGATCTTTAAAACGCTATCACAGTTTAAAAGTTGATTAAAGTAAACAGACTTTTAAATTATGTTGCTTACTGAATCACTAATTCTTGGTAAGGGGAGAACTCCAAAGGTTCCTTTAAGTGGTAAACATATAAATCTGTTTTAGGCTTCATAAAATAAAGCATATTGTTATGTATCTTATTATGCAGTTTTTCAATTGCTGCAGGGTGGGGCTTTTTTATTTTTAAGTACCTGGCCCATAAATATTAAAGCACATCTCTCCTTAAAGGAAAAAAAAGAAAAAGTGCAATCTGGATGCTAGGACAACTAGAAAGAAGTAATAAATTATTGCTGTAATGACATGCTAATTAAAATTTTGCTTGTAACTCATGTAAGTGTTTGAAGCCCAGCAAATTTATCTTTTCATTTATAAAGTGTGAAGGTAAATTGCCCAGTGACAGTGGGACATCGCTAACAAGTACAAATTGAATAACATGCTGTCTTGCTCTATTAGTCCTGACTAGCATGTCTGAATTAGATATTCAGCACACTCCCCATTGTAGGCCTGACTGATAAATGCTAAGGAGAATTTGTCATAACAACAGGGGCTACACCCAGTGGGACATCAATATGCTCCATTTAGTCACCCACCCAGCACTTCCTACATAGGATTGTCACGTAAAATTAAGACTAGATGCTAACCAGCCATCAAGCTTGCAGCAGATATCAGGCAGCCTGTGTTCTGTATGCTTATTAGTCACATGCTTAACAATTTGGGCTGTCATGACTGAAACATGCGGTGGTGACCTCTGGAGAAGAGATTAAATTTTGCAACTACACGGAGACATCAAGCTCAGCTGTTCAAGATTTTAGGCCATTTCCTGTCTGATCTGTGCACAGATGCACTGCCCTAAGGTATAATCTGTGGCCTAGTCCAAACGAAAAATGGCACATCATAGGTTATTGCATTATATATTAAGTACTGCAAGTCTGTAAATTAGAAGTAAACTACTGTTCAGTACGAATGTCTCCTCCAGCTTTTAGAACACTTTCCTTCATAAAGCTTCTCATGTGGAGGACAAATAAATATTTGGAAAACCAAGGCATCAGAGTTTAAAGACTGAAATGTACTGTTTTCACTGCAATTAGTTGCTTGAATATGAAACAGTTTTGTTCCAGCTGTAATTCAATAAGTCATTGCTAGACTTGCTTCTTCTCTATCTCTCCCCATTTCATTGAGAATTATTAGCAAATTAAGGTTTTCTGTGGGCTCTATATGTTGAACTATTTGTGCCAGATAAATAGTTGACACCAGTAGTGTTAGCCACTTTACACAGTTGTTTCAGTATGGATTAGGCATGCAATATGCAACGCTAATAAAAATTAATAAAAAATCTAAGCAACATCAGTTCTGAGGGATCTAATTTGTTGTTCTATTATGCTTAGTCTCTGTTTATGAACTGAAGTTCTTGTTTATATGTGGAACAGCTGTAAAGAGTATAAAAAAACAAGCTGGAGGAAAAGGCATTCACTCTCTTTCTTATTACTGAGTTGTAATATTTCAGTGGTCTACAGAGAATTTTTGTTAGAATATGATTGTGTGTTTCTTATGTGTAGTTGGGACTCCAATATATCAGTTATTTAATATCAACAACCAATTTCTTAGTCTTAGGAAAGAAAAAAAGAAGAAAACTGATACCCATATATCTCTAAGGAAAAATTTGTATTATTCATAGCCGGTTAATATATCCATAAGATGTCCTATGATATCCTTTAACTCACAGTCAGAGGTGGTCAAAGCAGGGTTTTTCTCTTATTATTGACAGAAATCAATAGAAGTCACTTTTGTTAAGACAGGAGAAGAATTAGTACCCAACTGTCACATTGTACTGTACCAATCTGTAATGTACAGGTACCCACAAAGTGAAGGACCAGGGTTTGATTTGCAGCTGTTCTGGTGGTAGGATCAAATATCCACATCACACCTTTATGATCAGTGAAGTCGATGGCCCTACGTGTTCATGGATATAGAGGTAGCGGCTGGAGAAACTTGTGTCTGCGTAACAAGCGGCGCATGCTAAGATGGCCCTGGGTGAGTGACTTTGACTTTGGGTCCAGAAGATGGAAACTGCTTTGAAGTGCTCAGGTGGATACATCACAAACCCAAGTACTGATCCAGTGTTGGCACCAGATAAAAAATCCACCTCCTATTCACTGAACTGCTAATGTAGATGTACCTCTGGTTGCCCAAAACTGCAATTGAACTAAATATGAGCTTTCAAGAAACTTTGGCAATTTTGCTTTGTATTATATATCAAAGATTTAAAAGCCTTGTACCCACTCTCCTGTTGTGATTGATAGTTACATGAGTAAGAAAATGCTCATACATCTTTCTGGTCTTTAGACTATGTTATGGTTTAACTCCAGCTGGCAACCAAGTACCACAGAGTCTCTCGCTCACTCCCGCCCCCCCACCCCCCAGCAGGATGGGAAGGAGAAGCGGGGAAAAAAGTAAAACTCATGGGTTGAGATAAGAACAATTTAATAATTTAAATGAAATAAAATATTATTATAATAATATTAACAACAATTGTAATGAAAAGAAGAGAGAGGAAGAGAGGAATAAACCCTCCCCCCCAAAAAAAGTGATGCACAATACAGTTACTCACCACCTACTGACTGATGCCCAACCAGTCCCTGAGCAGCGATTGGCCTCTCCTGGCCAACTCCCCCCAGTTTATATACTGAGCATGACGTTCTATGGTATGGAATATCCCTTTGGCTAGTTCAGGTCAGCTCTCCTGGCTCTGCTCCCTCCCAGCTTCTTGCGCACCTGCTCACTGGCAGAGCGTGGGAAACTGAAATGTCCTTGATTTAGAGTAAGCACTACTTAGCAACAACTAAAAACATCAGTGTGTTATTAACATTATTCTCATCCTAAATCCAAAACACAGCATTGTGCCAGCTACTAAGAAGAAAATTAACTCTATCCCAGCCAAAACCAGGACAGACTAGTACCTTGCTACATTATAACAACATTGCCATTTGGAACATAACAATGCTCCAGCCTAAGGTGAATTCTGTTTTATCTTTTAGGCTGACCACATTGTGGCTCAAATAACAGATTTGATATACATATAGAATAAATTACCTTAACACTAAATAAGTAGGTGGGATCAGGGCCCTTGAGGTTGATAACTGGGTAGCATTTTGTCTCTTGTTTCTCAGTGCAATAGCTTACAAGTCAACCAATCTCCATGACCTTATGAGCCTCTTTTCAAAGTTGGCAACTTGTCATCCTGATGTCTGTCTTCATGCCATTTTGGAAGTTCTTTATTTTGGATAGAAATTATTTCAAGAAAACACTCTTTTACAACACCAAATAATGGGAAACATTTTAAAGGATATTCTAGAAATGTTTCAGAGTTATGAGTTGTTTGACTTTGGTTCATTTAGCCAGTGGTAGAAGTTACCAAGATGACAGACACCCATTTAAATACTTTTCACAAGGATTTCATCATATAACACTGATACACACAGAAAGGTTCTAATGAGATAAATGCTCCCAGAACTTAAAAACCATGTTAGTCACTTTTTTGTAATTATTGCATTTAAAATAAAATGTAGAAAATATATACAAGAAATATTAATTTCAACTAACAATGGTACTAAAAATGACTCCATTCCCTATTCCCAGACTGCTTTCATTTCTTTGGGCATCAATTTTTCAGTATTAAAAATCAGTGGAGTATTTAGCTCAAATAGGTAATTTTCCCCTTCCCTTACTTTGGTGATAAGAAATATAATAGAACAGTTTACACAAGTTTTCTCTTTCTTCTTTGGTTGTTGGACTCAAAGCAGAAAGCTAATAGAAGGGAAGAAAAATGGTTTTAGGATAGATATAGGATCTAGCACAGGGGTCCTCAAACTTTTTAACCAGGGGGCCGGTGCAGATGAAGGGGCAGGCAGTCATCTGCGACTGCTTGGTTTCCCCCCCCCAACCCCCGGCGGGTGGGGTGGGGTTCTGTAAATACTGGGGGCCAGACTGAGGACCCTGGGGGGCTGTATCCGGCCCGCGGGCTGTAGTTTGAGGACCCCTGGAACTAAACTAAAAGAACTAAAAAAGGTAATGTAAATTTAGAATAATTAATTCCAGTGGGGTTCCTTGAGATTTACAGTATTGCAAGGAAGGAATTTACCTTACCCTGTTAGAAAGTTCCTTTTGTTTGCTCTTGTGCTAATCTTTTATTAGAAGATATAATGATCCCTTAGCATACAATGATCTTCAGATAATCAGTTATGCTAAAGTTGTAGGTATTTGCCTCTAAGGAACGCAGGCCTGCTCCCTCTTGTAAGAAACTATGGACTAGGGTATTGTTTATTAAGATTTATGTTAAGCCCAATGTAAAGATTAGGCAACAAAAGATAAGATAACCGCCAGGTGTCCAGGATGCCGCTTGTGCATATGAATGAAGGGTCAACACCTCCACTACTTCATGAACACGAAAGTAAAAAAAGAGGTATAAAAAGGGACTGTTTGAACTGCTCAGGACGGCAGTTGGCGGAGCGCAGACTCCCCTGTCGTCCAGCGCTGTTTTTGCTCATATTCTACTTGCTATAATTAATAAAAATTTTAATTGGATTATGATCTATTGTGGTCTCAATTTATAACAATTCTGGTGCCGTGACTCGGATAAGGAACGGTGGGCTTTGGTCCTCCGGGGAGGCGCCCCGCGACATTTCGCGGCCCCGCGACCAACAGCTTACTCCAACCTTACCGACGAACCTAAATTCTAGAATAATGAGCAAAGGAGAAACCGGTAAAATCCCATAAAAATTCTGTGCACGGGAGTCCGGACGAAGACGCAGGACGCGTAAGTATATTGCGAATTTGTTCGCGGGTTTGCCGTTCGGGCGGGATTGGGTTTCCTGGAATATAATGAGTGAGAGGTTCGATATACTGAACCAAGCGAGTGCGGACTCTTAAGTACTGCGTTTCCCATCTCCCGCGAGGGACTGGGCCAGGAACAAGGGGAGCGAGTGAGTGTATGTTTGTGGATATTCCAGAAGATGGGGGCGAAGGGCAGCAAGCCTTCGACTCCCATGGGAAGGGTACCCATTGTACCTAAGAATACCCCTCTGGCATATATCTTAGACAATTGGAGATATTTCCCTGGAACTCTAGGGAAAGATAAGCAGAAGATGATAGAATATTGTACTAAGATATGGGGAGGGAAGAAAATTTCTAAAAATGTCTTTTGGCCAGTCTATGGGTCAGAAGAAGATTGGGTAAGACAGCAATTAAACCTCTGGGTTAATAATAAAAAACCCCTTAACCCGGAGGAGAGTCGATATGCGGAAGTGTGGCTAGAAAGAACGGGAGCTAGACTTTACCCACTGAATGAAATAAAAACTAAACAAAAGAAAAAGCAGGAAGAGTTGGACGAAACCCTTCTAACCCCCCCTCCTTACATTCCTCCTCCTGCTCCCGCAGAGGTCCCCAGAGCGCCCACTCCCCCACCAGAGTCGGAACAAGGGTCTCCCCCTCTTCCTAGACGCATAACTAGAAGTCAGAAAGGGGCAGCTCAGATGTACCCCCTAAGGGAAATACCCATGGGGGGACCTCAACCTGTGATCGGATATATTTCCGTACCCCTAAACTCGGCTGACCTACGAGATTTTAAAAGAATTGAGATGGGAAACTTAATTGAGGACCCACTCGGAGTGGCAGAAAGATTAAATCAATTTTTTTGGACCAAACCTTTATACTTGGGATGAGATGTAATCTATCCTTGGTCAATTATTTACTACCGAGGAAAGAGATATGATGACGAGCAGGAACGAGACTGTGGGATGCTCAGCATGCCTAGGAACCCCAAGCAGATATTAAATGGCCACTCCAAAGACCTAATTGGGATAATCAGGATCCAGTGCATAGAACTCATATGCAGGACCTGAGAACTATAGTAATTCAGGGGATTAGGCCAGCATATCAATAAAGCATTTAATGAAATGCAAAAGAAAGATGAAAGCCCTACTGAGTGGCTGGAACGACTGAGGAAAGCCCTTCAGCTGTACTCTGGGGTAAATCCAGACGACCCTTTAGGGTAAGCGCTCCTAAAAACTCAGTTTGTGGCAAATAGGAGAGTCAGGGGCTCTATATCTTAGGGGACCGGAGTCATCATGAGCCCTTGATAAAATTAAAAATAGGTCCCCATAAACAAGAGTTCACCTTTTTAGTAGACACTGGGGCTGAAAAATCAACTATTAAGCAAATACCTGAGGGATGTAAAGTTTCCCCTGAAAAAGTACAAGTAATTGGGGCAAAAGGAGAACCCTTTAAAGTAAGCAAAATCAAAAATGTGGTATTCGAAACTGAAAATAAATTTGGAATGGGTGAACTCTTGCTCGTCCCTGAAGCAGAATTTAATCTGTTAGGACGAGATTTAATTGTTGAATTGCAATTAGAAATTAAAATAAAAAATCAAAAGCTAACAGTGATATGGAGAAATAGTGTGAAATGGCGACAATGGACATCGATTGTGATTGTATATGTCTGCTCAAGGAATGTGGGTATGGTGACTGGTCATGGGTGCGGTGTCTGGTCACATAGGCACACAGCTCTGAGGAGACAACTATAGTTTTGAGGAGACGCCTGCCCTTCTTCCTCTAACAAAGGGGCTATTTAAAAGAGAATGAGAAAAGGATGAGAGATATTCCAATGCTATCTAGAGGGAGGGAGTGCTAAGTCTCCTTGCTGGAGAAGATCGGATGGTCACAAGGACATGAATCACCTACAAACCTGCAAGACCACCACATTCCAGGCAAAGGACTGATAAGCTAATTAACATACAAAAAAAAGAGGAAGCTAAAAACTTCCTTTAGGTTGTTTTAAGAATTGGGGAGTTCCTGGAATGTAACAACTGAAATAGCGCTCTGTGTCTTGTTTGTTCTATGTGTTGTCTTGTTATATGTTCAAAACTCGGAGTTATGAAATGTATGTTGAAAAATATTAACATTCTGGTAATTCGTGGCAAATAGCGGAAAACTTAACACTCTGCTTAAGACCAGGAAAAATTGGTTTTTTTTTTGTTGTTTGGTTTTTGACAATTGTTCATTGAAATGCATACTTTGTGAACTGTTAGTGTTCCTAAGAGTTTGTACATAAGTGCACAGTACCGTATAACATACTGCTTGTGTGACTGCGGGCTGCCCGGAGAGTGTGAATGGTGTGATTGAGATGCGCATTTTGATTTTCCATGTATAGCTTAATTATTTTGACGGAGTGTGAGTGCAAGAGTGCTTGAGACAGGTGTTTGAGTGCAAAACGAGTAAGAAGCTCTATCCGCGTTTCTGACCTTGGGTGGCTAAGGCGGCCGGAAAAAAAAAAAAAAAAAACAAAAACAAAAACAAAAACCCAAAAACCAAAGTAATTAAAATTGCAAAATGGGAAATGGAAGGAGTAAGCCCTGTGAAAAATCGCCCTTGGGTTGTATATTAAAACATTGGAGTGATATTTTAGGACATGGTGGTACCGAAAATAGAAGGAAATTGGTTAAATATTGTAATCAGTGGTGGCCTTTGTATAAATTGGAGAGTGATGCGAAATGGCCTCAGGAGGGAGGAACGTTAGATTATAACACTCTCCTGCAATTAATGTTGTTTCTGAGGACAGAGGGAAAATGGGATGAAGTATCATATGCAGACATGTTCTTTGTCCTCCAGGACAAACCTGAGTGGCAAAAGGACTGTGGATTAGTACCCCCTCGGGATCCTATGGTACTAGCACTAGAAAGAGTGTGGGATTAACATCACCTGATCTTTGATTGCGGCTCTAGAAAAGGATAGGAAAAACTGAGACCTAAACTAGAAAGATATTCTTGTTGAAATTTTTGTGTTAAAAAGCTCAGGTTGCGGTTCCTTCTGTGGAGCAACCAGAATGAAACACGTTGTAAGATATAAAAACTTGTACTGATGTATGTAAAACCTGAGGCGCGTGTGTGTGTGTGTAAGTGTTGGGGTGAGTTTGTACAAACCCCCGTACCCCCTCGAAGGTGCGACTGAATCATGCTGGGATGCATGGCAGGATGTTTTCTGTTTGCCTGCGAAGGCCTGATATGTAATAACACAGACTTAAAGCAACAAGTAGCAGATTTGCATTCAGGGTAAGAAAGAGTTAAAACAGAAGTGCTGCTGCAGAGGCAGGTTTGTGTAACCTGCAGAGCAGGAAGAGCATCTCCTGCCCCGAACCCTTCTGCTGGGGAGGAGGAGGGGGTTGCTGTTGCTGACGATTGAGCAGAAGGACCTGAATGTCACCCCAATTGCTGCAGCATTTGCAGTACAACAGGACCGGTAACGGCCCCTCTAGGGCAGGGAATGGGTATGAGGTGGAATTTTAGTGAATACAAAACCAACTTACTTGTTAAACTTCAGTAATAAATAAATAAATAAATAAATTTGTTACAGTTGTGGGAGCTGCTGGCCACCAGGAAAACATCCTGAAACCTTTAAAGTACAAAGTAAAAAAAAAAAAAAAAAAACCAAACAAACAAATAAGAATGCCAAATTCACTAAAATCTTTCTTGGCATGAGATTTATTAGAACATCTAGACGTTTAAAGAAGGGGAAATGAAATTAAAAGTTAAATACGATCAAGTAATTGAAATATTGAGCTTATCTTTAATTCAACAGAAAAGAGGAAAAGAGGACCTCCCTGAAGTAAAAGAAATTTTTAACCAGGTGTATCTGAAAATAAATTCCAGGAAAGGTGAAAAATGCTTTACCTGTTACAGTAAAAATGATAAGGGGGAGGCTTGCCCAGTTCAGATAAAACCAATATCCCTTGGTCAGCAAGGCTGTGGGGATATTGGCAGAAAAAGTGAAGTGAAATAAAATACACTCTGTAGTAGTTCTACTAATGTAAATCTGTGTGTTTTGCCATGACAGTGACTTGTTATGGGATGTGCAGATGAAACTGCATTGACAATGAAGTACAAGGAATAAGGTTGGTCAGGTGCCTCCTACCGTAGTCAAGGGCAAGACTGGGTTGGCCTCGGTGTTTGCCACCAAGAAGAATCTTGAGCTCCGCTGCTGGCTGCAACCCAGTAGGCGTTGAGCGGTGGGAACATATGCCATGCCAGACCTTGACGTGAGGAATGGCCCCCTCTGTTATAAGAGGGTCATCCAGGAAGGAAGAACATAAGGTGGCCCATAGAGGCACTGATTTGGAAATTGGAAACCACTTGGCCGACCATGAGGCCAGACGAGTAACAGAGGAGGTAGGAAAGGAGGAATTATCCTTAATACCAGACGATAAAATCCAAACTGTAAGTACAGATCAAGAGCCAAACTATTCTAAAGAAAACTTAAAGGTAATTCAGGACATGAATTATAAAATAAAATTAAGTAAATGGACTTATTTAAGGGATGGTTGTATAGTGGTACCATCCAATTTAATATGGACCACAGCCCTATTATTAATAAGACGCATTGGGGAGCTGATACTTTATATAAAAGTCTAAATCAGAAATTGAAAGGGCGAAACTTGTATACTGTAATAAAACAGGTGACTCAGCAATGTGAAATGTGTTTACGCAATAATCCCAATACAGCAAATAAAATAAAACTAGGGAACATTAGCAGAGGGAATGTTCTAGGGCAACATTGGCAGATCGATTTCTCGGAACTTCCTTGAAAAGGGGGGTATCGATATTTGTTGGTACTAGCAGATACCTTTTCAGGTTAGCCAGAAGCCTTCCCGTGCAGAACTGCTAAAGCCCGGGAAGTGACCAAAATACTACTCCAAGAGATAATACCTAGGTTTGGAGTCCCAGCAGTAATGTCCTTGGATAGAGGACCACATTTTGTGTCCAGAATAGTACAACAGATCAGCCACCATCTAGGAATAGATTGGCAATTACATACCCCATACCGACCACAATCGAGTGGCCAGGTGGAAAAGATGAATCATCTAATCAAACAACAGATTGTCAAGTTAGGCCAAGAAACAAATCTAACTTGGCCCCAGTCTTTGCCATTAGCTCTTACACGAATTCGAACTAGACCAGAGCAAAAGAGGGGCTTAGCCCATTTGAAATTTTATATGGACGACCCTATGGGGTACAAAGGGGGATGTCTTCACAGATTGGTGAAGAAACAATGACTTCCTATATGGTGGCACTAAACAAACAATTAATAAGAATTGAGAAGCATGTGATGGGAACACGCAGTAGGGGTCTGGATGGACCTGTTCACGATATACAACCAGGAGACTATGTATACGTTAAGTGTTTTGCAGATAAAACCCTGGAACCACAGTGGACCGGACCTTTTCAAGTCCTACTCGCCACCTACACTGCAATCAAGGTTGAGGGACAGAATTCTTGGATTCACCATACCCGGATTAAGAAAGCCCCTGCAACTTCGTGGAAAGTAACCCCAGATAAAAAAGAACTGAAACTCAAATTTACTCGGACAAATGGGAACAATGTGGGTGGCAATTAAAGCTGCAAAGTGGGAAGCCTATGTAAACAGGCAGAAAGCCCGAAGCAGCCGTTCTCCTGAAGAATTCCCTTGCTGCCGAGAAGATGGTACACCCCGTGGCTCGAAGCAACCGAGTCGACGGGCAAGGCAGAGGAGGAACAAACTGTGGAGAAAAGAACCAGAACAATGGGACACTAAAGCAACAATGGCCGAACTTCCCCAGGACTGGAGTAGTCCAGGACACCATGTCTGAACTCCGGAAAAGGTTAGATCAATGTAAGAAAGATCGTGAGGCGGGCAGGTCATGGTATGAAAACTGGTTTAATATCTCACCTTGGCTAACCACTTTGTTGTCTGCTTTAGCAGGACCACTTATTATGTTGATTCTGGGACTTATATTTGGGCCTTGTATATTACGCTACACTTTATTAGAGAACGGTTTGACATAGCTAAATTGCTTATTTTAACTACGAGGTCTAGGGCAAAATATAAGAGTGTATCTATTAATGAGGATGAAGATTGTTGTGAATGCGTTATGCCACGTGAGAACTATGCCTATTGTAATTGTGAGGTATTACCTTGTGAGTGTTATGATAAATGTTGGGATTGTGGAAAAAGGTTTGTTCACAGTGCCGAGAATGAAAGCAGCGTCTAATAAACAATAATAGGATAAAAAGAAAAAGGGGGAATTGTAAGAAACTATGGACTAGGGTATTGTTTATTAAGATTTATGTTAAGCCCAATGTAAAGATTAGGCAACAAAAGATAAGATCACCGCCAGGTGTCCAGGATGCCGCTTGTGCATATGAATGAAGGGCCAACACCTCCACTACTTCATGAACACGAAAGTAAAAGAAAAAAAGTATAAAAAGGGACTGTGGACGGCAGTTGGCGGAGCGCAGACTCCCCTGTCGTCCAGCGCTGTTTTTGCTCATATTCTACTTGCTATAATTAATAAAAATTTTAATTGGATTATGATCTATTGTGGTCTCAATTTATAACACTGATTTTACCAACAGCCACAGTACTGAGAACCACTTAGTAGGCAGGCAATGTTTTCAAAGAAAATAATTTTAAGAAGAGAAAATGTTACCAGAGGACCCAACTGAAGAACATTAACAAGCTCAGAAACTCAACTCCCATTATTCTTAATTTTTCACACCATGGTTTCTCTTCTGCATTCCTTTCTCAAGCGTTGATTGCCATGAAGGCATAATTTTCCAAAGAGAAAATTCAGGATTGGGATGAACAGACATGTTTTTCTTATCCAGTCCAGGACCCTCATCTACATATCATGTTCTGTCTGTGTATGGTCTACAGGATTAGCTGGATTTCCTGTTTATATTTTCTAAAAATAGATTTTAAAAGTTTTTTTTTAAAGGGAGGAAAGTAGTGCCACCTTTTATCCCCCAAAATTTTTGTCCTGGTAGGGAACAAATTCTGGCATCAGATACATAAGCACAACATAAGCCTGTAAATATTTATTTTAGGGCCTACTCATAAGACTACCTTATGTCTATGTGCATGCATGTCTCACAAGCATGGCAACAATGAAAATAATCTTTGGACAAAGTAATACATCTCCAACCATTTTTTTTTCTCTTTAGGAGTGTTACCTTCCATCCCAAATATTCTTCAAGTGCCCCAGGTGTAGCAACCTGCACTGTGTGGCTGCTCTTCTGCATCTTTGCCCAAAATTTTGATAGTGTCTCCAGTCAGCAAATAGATCACAGGCATAAAGACATTTCAAAAGCAAACTGTTTCAAAACAGAATTCAGACAAACTCTGGACATAATAGTATTTGTATCCTTTCTGAAAGATTCTGAAGGAAAATAATATGATATTTTTTTAGGTTCTGTGCCAGATAAAGTGGATTTTAGTTAAACTTTCAATGCCATCTATTAGTTTCTGTGAAGATTATTGTCAATTATTAATATGCTCCTGGGGGTATTCATGACACTTCATAGAATCATTTAGGTTGGAAAAGACCCTCTGAGATCATCAAGTCTAACCATTAACCTAACACTGCCAAGTCCACTGCGGCGAATGAAGAGACGGGACACAGCTTGATGCAAGCAAATGTCAATTTATTGTACAGAAGCACGAGGTTTTATACACTTTCAGAAGCTGCGCGTTTTAAACAGATTGGTTCTTGAAGCTAAGCATTGCATACTAGGCAATCCCTGATTGGTGGTTAACTACCAGCAATTAACAGCAAGGTGTTACCTTTCCTTGGCGCCTTGGCGCCATCCGTCTCCCACTCCCCTGTGCTCTGTAAACATGCCTCATCATGTTAATTGTTGTCTAGACAAGCTCGAGTACATTCCCCTCAGCTAACTGATTGCCACGCATGGTCCTAGTTTCCAGACCGCTCCTGCAGTCCACCACTAAACCATGTCCCTAAGCACCATGTCTACATGTCTTTTAAGAACCTCCAGAGAGTGTGACTCAACCACTTCCCTGGGCAGCCTGTTCCAATGCTTGATAACCCTTTTGGTGAAGAATTTTTTCCTAATATCCAATCTAAACCTCCCCTGCTGCAACTTATAATTATTAAAAAACCTGGTTTGCTCTGAGAAGCTTAAAAAATGAGGACTAGACTATGTGCCTTAGTTCAGCAATCTGGATGAATATATCATTTTTGCATGACTAAAGCAAGCAAGATTGGCTGCTTAATTATACATCAAGGTAGACAGTATTTGAACAAAAGAGCTGGGGTCTGTGTGAAGACAATGGCTAAAAATTAGAAGAACATATATTCATTTTTTAAAATGAGTCTTTCTATTTTGTTCTCCCTGGTTTTATTTATATCCTTCTGGGTTTAATAACGTTTTCTCCAGAAGTAGGGAATGGAATAATGCAAGACTAATTCAAAGAGATACATTGAAGAGGGTATAAAAATGGATGTGATAAAATATCATGCAGCTAAATCAGCGCCAGAGAATGCTGCCATCTAAAGGAGTGAAAGCAACATAGACAGCTACATAACAGTATGACTTTGATATAACCCTACAGGCAGTTCTATACCCGCAAGCAGTCAGCATTGAACACAGCTATGTTTCTGGCAGTGAATCCATACAAAGGGCTAGCTACTGGCCATGATGCCACTGCAGTAAGAATATATATTTCAACATCTGACATCTTGCTCTAACAGCTCTAACAGCTGCCAAGTTTGGCTGTAGCTATTGAAGAATAAAAGAAGCAATATAAGCAAGTGATAGTCAGAGATTTAAAGATCAGAAGTATCTGTGTAGATACATGAACAGACATGCTGCCTATAGCCACTAAAGGGTGTCTTTTTGGAAATAAAAGCTGTATAATTCTAAAAACAATTACAACCATGTTTGAAGAGATTTAACTCAGTGGAGATGAATGGAAAAAAAATTACTGTCTTTGGAAAGTACCCTTGGTTAAAATCTGCAGGCTTTCACTGTTGCATGTTTAAGAATATTCAGCATCTCAAGTGATACTAAATTAGAATAATTTCCAGCAAGCAAAATCATGTCCAGATAACCGATGAGAAGTTTTGGACCAAAACCATTGCATTGTTGAAGTCTGATCAGTTTTAATGGGAAGCAAAAGAATTAAGAGCTGTTAATTTCCATTGAGCTTCCAACCTCTTTACAATCAGAATCTCTGATTTAGCATAACCTTCACCAATGTTGGCCCTATTCACAACTTTCTCTTTCCCTTTTATTTTGCTGTTCTGTCCAGCAGTAAAATCTCCATAGCAAGGACTGCCATTTACTCTAGGCCAGATTTATCAGGGAAGCTAATGGGGTTGTCATGTTCCCTTAAATCCCCATTAACACTTCCCCCTGTGATGCATATTACATGTCACAACAAGAGTGTAACTGAGCAGGTCCACTTTCCTGCCATTGCCAGTCCACTGAGGCAAAATGCAATTTGTTTATTGGGGCAAGATAGACTGAAACTATTTATTTTTGCTTGAGACCAAACATATGTCTTTTATTTTCTATTTATTTCTAAAACCAATTATCAGAATGGGTTACCACCTCTATCCCAAGGTTGCATTTAAAGGCACAGATGTGAAGAAAACACTCATATATTGGTTATTCCCCTTTGGAAGAAAGGCTGTGTAGCTTCCTAGTAATACATGCTGTAGTGCTTTGTGGTCTATGGCTGTAGCTAAGAAGCTGTTATAAATGGAAACTATGAACGCTTTAGCTGAAGGATAAGGACTAAAGCCATGAATCCTGTGTTCTCTTGATGTCATCTTGGTCCAAATTAATCCAATATTTGCCTCAATAACAGCAATGAGAAGCTATGCTTCTAATACAGAGGGAACCATAAAACTAAAGGAAAGCAAGGTTTAGGAAATTATTTTAATATTATACACTTCAAAATGTGTGCTTAAAAGTGTAGGGTTTTTACTCCAATATTTCCTTGAAAGCCTTTTTAAAAAAATATATTCTGAAAACTCTATTTTTCCTTTTGCACTTAAGGGGTGAATTTATGCATTTGATTCTATACTTTAAAGGGGGGTGGGGGTTTATGATTATTTGAACTATGAAAAGTGGTAGGTAGGAATCTATGTTCATATGTCCCAGTACCTTCTACAAATCTCATTAATTTTGTGTGTTCTGGCATATTACTTTATGAAAAAGTAATTACTGACTTGCCAGATGAGTCACACTTTGACAGCTACTTTGAAAGTGCATTCTCTCCAAATTGGGTAAAGCAAAGGCACAAACAATTAATTACATGGGAATTGTACAAACAGCTATAGCAATTCAGCATCACAAGTCACTTGTGCAATCTGTAATATGTGAGGAGATTAATAAGTGAATATAGGTACAATCAGTATAGATATCAGCCTGAAGTTTTAAAGTTGACCTGCAAGGAATGGGTGTCTGTGGAGGGGTGGGGGGTGGGTTTCTCCTGATATGAGTCTTGAGGCTATTTATTTATTTATTTTACCTTCTGGTTTTGACAATGCTGTTTTGACAATTAGATTTCTGTCTCTCTTATTACTCTTGAAGGTATAAGGAATGTGAAGCCTGTTGCATATTTATTTTCATTTTGTCGGAGGGAGAGGATGATGCAGACTGGATTTACCAGCAATTGAGAGGAAGATATCATGAAAGAAAGGTGTTAAACATTTAATAAAGTCATCCTTTAAAAAAACGTTCAATTTGACCAAAAGCAAACAAAGAAGTTTGCCTGAAAAGTCCCTACTTTTTTCAATTCATCTTTGGTCTTGAATATTCTTCCCCAGCCTTGTCCAGACAAAGCATTTTCTTTGATGGTCCCCCTCAGATGTTGTCACCTCTGGCAGTTCAGTGTTGGAAGGTGGGCTGGAGCCACTGGAATTGACCCCCAGCATCCTGTGGGTCTGCAGCTTGGCATGGGGGCAGTACTGATCAGAACAAATTCAGCTAGTCTGATGGTATGGTTTTCATTCAATTTAAGGAGAAATATTGTATGTTGACTCCTGACATTTCCTAGTAGATCTCAAAAGTTTCTCTAGAATGCACAAGGAGAGTTTTTCTCATTTTATTATAAGGCAGAGCAATAATGTCAGAAACATAGTCTTACATGCTACCAGTGTCCAAACTGTGGTCTGATACAGTTAGATAATGGCAAGGAGGCAACTGGAGCATGAACTATGAAAATACAGCCAAGAATCCTTGAGAATACTGGGAAGAAATGGTGATTTCTCTTCACCATTGCCTTCCCTTTCCTTACTCTATGTCATTCTATTTCATCCTTTCATCCTACCTAAATCTCACAGCTAGTGATGGGCAGAAGGTACTAAACATTTTATCTTTTTTAAGTGCAACTCTGACCATGCATCTTCCTACTTTCATCTGGCCAGCCTGAAGCTTTTATCTGCATGCTCTAGTGAAGTACACTGGATCCACTGTCAATTAGAAAACTGACTGAATTCCATCATCCCCATAGACACCCATTGTGTGCCACAGTTCAGTGCTTCCTCCATGTGGATTTGTACCAGATGAGGAACTGATTCAGTGACTTCATAAAGACTGATGTATGGACTTCATAAAGATCGTGTGAATATGGATACTATGATAAGATTAAGGGTAGTTCTTGCTTCATGCAAATTTATGTTATATTTATCTCAGGACAGAATGTTCTGTCTCAGTGAAATATGATATATTTCCAAATAAAATGTTCTCACAGTGTGGATCAGAATTGGTGTAAATGGTAAAAGTTCTTTTGTGGGCCACTGATTTCTGGTAGATGAGTATGTCACCCTATGCTTTGGGGGCTTTGGAGGAGGGGATTGAGCCTGGTAATCTTGGGCTAGATAAAACTGCTAGAGGAATTGGAATAGCTTGTGTAATTTTGCCTCTGTTCTCAAGTTGTCTGAAGTGGCCTGAATTTCTAACACAATATGCTTTATCTCTTGTGTCTATATAGTAGCTCTATTTGAGAGAACAATGTTTATGTGTTGAAAAATGCTGAAGTGCGGCAGAGGTCAAATGTACATACTGTACAGCAAATACTAGAGTAATTTGTGCACCTGTAGTTTTGGAAAATGTTTCTTTGTGAGTTGAAGTAAAGTCCTTTCTAAAGCTGGTAATGTCTCATTTTTATTGACTTAAGTTTTTTTTCAGCTTGAAAACTTATAATTTGAAGATTAGATTTAGAAAGTGGCTTTGAGTAGTTATTTTTTACTTTGATAGTATGAGAAAGAAAATATATCTGAGTGCTTGTTTTTCATTTAAGAGGATGGATCATTCTTTAAGAAAAATGTGAAAGCATGTAAATTAAAAGAATTATGCCTTATTATGATATAATTACACCCTTAAAATGATCGTAAGGCAAAGCTATAGCATCTATGTGTACCTGGATATAGTTGCATTTAAGTATCTATTATGAGATAAATGTAAATCTGTTACATAGATTTGGCCAACCTAAAAAGGATTAAATTGGTAAAGGTGTAAACCTAATTAAAATGACAGTGACTAAACGAGTAATTCTTGCAGATGTAGAGAAATACGTACATAATATTGCTTAAAGATGCAAGTCAGTGAAGTCTGTGGTTTCTGTATGAATAAATCATGATTTTGAACAGGTGTAATGTCCGTAGATAAACTTTCAGATGCAAATTAAGTTGCTTTTTATAGATTTTTTTTTATATAGCACATGCTGAAGAGTATTTTTTCTTTGCATAGTATGATTAATATCAGCATAAATTCAGTCATATTTCACAGCATAAGCACTTGAAAATTAAGTAAATGTGAAAATATGGGACACTATTGCAAGATCCTTCATACCAAGAAATATGACTAAGATATAAATTTGTAATCCTCTGAGAAGATTTTTTTCATTTTTTAAAAAAGAAAGAATAATAACATTCAGATGTAACACAGCATTCGTGGCCAGAACAGTCTATTTACTTCTATACTCTGACATTTGAAGCGTGTAGAGATTTCAGCAGTGTGAAGAACAAATTCACACAAGAAAATCTTTACTCCTCTGATCCAACTGCATTTTAATTTTACATTGGTATTCTGACATTTCTGCATGTTTATATTTTTCTCCTCCTGTGCAAGGATGACTTTTCTAACATTATATTTTTAAATCTGGCAAGGTCATACAACCTAAAAAAAAAAGAAGGGTCATCAAAAGGGGAAAAATAACAGAACTACGGTGAAATGGTTCTCTGTTGGCCTTTGTATCGATTCGAAGTGTGTCAAAAGGGTCTTTTGTCATGCTTCTACCACAGAATACTAATTTGCTAGATCAAGTCTGTCAGAATATCGACTGGAAGTAAAGAACAATGGTGGCAGCTTTTGTGTTTCATACAGCAGGGAGCCTGTGTGTGAAACAGGATTAGCAGGGGGTCATGAAGAGAGTCAAGGGATGTCCATCACTTCCCATCTGGTAATGTAATGGGGTGGGTGCCTGGATGTGATTAAGATGTAGGACACAGGAGGCATAGCAGTGAAAAAATCAGACATACACACATGCAGATCAGGTTGGCTGCTGTTAACCACAGATTTTAAATGAAAAATCCAGAGACAGACCAAACAAATATATAAACAGCTGCATGCAGATTAAATATTAAATAGCCTATTCAGTGCCTGGTGTGCCTGTGCTTGTGTCCATGTGTGTGTGTGTAGAAAATGTACAACATGAAGAGGGTCCCCCGTGGAGAGTCGGCCAAGTCACGACAATCACACCAATATGGCTACATGCCATGCTCACTTTATTAAACAAACAGGTCATATTTATAACTTAAACCGACCGCTCACACAGGTGATTGGATAAATGTTTCTGGTCACGCGGGCGGGCGTCCATGTCGGTGATTGGTGAGCATGCTGCAGGCACCTGACCAGAGTGTGCCGATGAGAGTGTGTTGATTCCAAGGTTCCCAGGACTTGCTCTGCACCTGGCTTCTTGTTTGTGCATAGCTTGTTTTCTTTCTCACCCTGCTTGTTCCCAGGACAATTTAAAGCTGCTCTGCAGCTTCAACTAACAGGCCTGGGTTGTCCAACCCAGACAATGGTAACATATGTCCTTGGTCCTTTAAAAATCGCTCTACATATCCCCCTTTTTCTTTTTGGACAACCCATGTCCGTTTCACAATAGATGTTAAACCTTTCTTCAAACAAGAAAATAAACAGCTAAAAACTAAAAACATTACAACAACGATTATAAAAAAGCGTATTCCTTCCATCAATAACGTCTTTAACCAACCTGTTATCCCCAATCCTCTCAACCATTCATCACAGGGATTATCCTCAGCAAGAATATGCTTCATGTCTCCCTACAGTTGTGACAACTTCTTGTGCATCAATACGGAATGATCGGAAAGGTTCATACAACACATCCCTTCAAAATCCTCACAACCGTGTCCATGTGCTAATAACAAAAAATCTATTGCAGCTCTAGTTTGTAACGTAGCATGCCTAACACTATCTACATCAAGCAATAACGAACTTAAAATCTGCGATGTAAGATTAAATTGTTTCTCTCCCCAGCCCGCTAACCTTCGTATATTCTTAGCATTTAATGCAGCCATTGCCCCCGGCATAAATATGGAGGCTAGGACATTTGCTGTTACAGACTGCAGATCGACTCGGTCATTACATGTCTCATCAAAGGTGCGCGGTGCCCTCCGTGATCTATGAGATTGTTGAGCCATTTTCAATAAGTCTTTCATATGTGGAGCAAACAAAGTCAAACACCCTAAATAACATGGTCCACCGACAGGATACAAAGGAATCCCTGGCCACGCTCTGTCCCCACATATCAAAAAGACTCCCGGTGGACACTGATAACCCCCTGATACATCTATATGGAAACCCCCGGTTTTCAATTCACCCCAAATAGGTGAACCGGTTAGATTTTGAAACCCTGTATAAAACCCCCATTCACCTTGATGTGTTAGCCATAACTGCCACGGGTCACCAAACCAAATTACTCCAGTGCCATTCACAGGTTGAAGTGGTGATGACATGTGGGTACAGTCTGCCATATCAGTTGCAGTAACATTAACACATTCAACAGGTACAACGCTAGCCAATAGGTCTAACTCCTACCAAGGTAAATGATGTGGCTGATTTAAATTCTCAATAACCGCCTTCTGCCACGCTGCATTACGCATAGAAGGCCAAACATATTGCCCATTTGGACTCATACATGTACCATTCTGATTGGAAGTCAGATCCACTGTTTTAACATTCCAAAAACCATCAAATTTTGTTACATTCTCTTGCAGGGGAATACCAATTAAACAAGCTCTAAAGGGGTTGTCTGCCTGTTGCAGACTTAAACAAAAGTCTGTTACTCCCGTGATATTTGCCCATGTCACCCATATGTTTGTCCTAGGCAAGATGTCAAAAATACTTTGGCCCATGGGTAAAAAATTCATCAAGACCGTAAACCAAGTCACCACTTAAACATGTTTAGTCCTACAATTTCCACCTTTTTTTTAATTTTTTTTTTTCACATTCCACCCCACAAATCTGTGCTTTCACAGATTCTGATGATGTATGCTGTCTCCAATCAGCATGGTATTACACTAGTCATATGTTTTCTCTTGCTTCATGCCCGGTTACTAATCAAACACATACACTCTTTACACCATTTACATTTAAGCTTTGGCTTACAGAACCGTTTTACCCCACACAGCATACATTGGCACAATACCCACGGGTTACATCCCTTACAACATAGACAGTTTATTCTGTCTGCTCGCTCTGAGTCTTCTCTTCCGTCTTCTGATCTTGACATACAGGTCACACAAACTTGCTAGGGACCCATATAGGTCCTTTATCTGTGGAGATACAAAAATAACCTCTACCGATAAAGAACACCGGATTAGGTCCTTCCCATACGCCTGAAGCCATATTTTTATACAGAACATTCAAACCGGGAACTGTAGTTGTTTGGTTCCCTCGTGCTGTTTGGTGATGTATAACAACAGGTGGTCCCTCTCTATCCTCCGTAAGGGAGAGAGAGTTTAAGGTAAACAACACCTTAGTCAACCGTTTAGTTACATCTATGTCCTGCCATACTTTCTGTCTCTGAAGCAAATCCTTCAGGGTACGGTTTGCCCTTTCAACAACTGCTTGCCCCGTTGGGGAGTGAGGAATCCCTTTAACGTGTTTAATTCCCCCAGTTGCCATAAACCTAGCAACTCGTTGACTACTATACGCTGGACCGTTGTCTGTCTTTATTTCTACAGGTACTCCCATGACAGCAAAACAAGACATTAAGCATCTCTCCACATGTAATGCCTTTTCACCGGTTTGTGCAGTGGCCCATATAAAATGAGAATAGGTGTCAATTGTGACATGCACATACTTAAGCTTCCCAAAGTCAGGTACATGTGTTACATCCATTTGCCAAACCTGAAGTGCCTTCAGACCTTCTGGGTTAGTGCCCACCCCTAAACCAGGTCCATGATGACTACATTGAGGACAGGAGCGGACAATACCCTTTGCATCTGCTATGGGTATTTGATACTGTCGATGTAAAGACTTTGCATTCTGATGAAACATCTCGTGGCTGTTACGAGCTTCTTCAAACTTATTTGTTGGAGGAGTTATTGCCAGACAGCTGACTGCTTCATCAGCTCTAGCTTTACCTTCACCCAATCCAATGTTCCACTGATGACTTCTAATATGCATAACACAAAATTCATGTTTTCTCTGTCAAAGAGTACTACGCAGTTGTATAAACATTTCACCAAGATGTTGGTTCTTTGTCTCTCTCAACAAGGCATCTTCAGTGCTCTGTACTACACCAACTACGTACGATGAGTTTGATACTATGTTTACAGGTGTGTCGTTCCGGCTTCCCAATGCCCAACACACTGCTTTCAGTTCTAAGGTTTGAAGGTTGTCCCGTGGTTCACCGGTGATCACTTCTTTCTGCCACTGATTATCGGATTGCCAAACACACGCAGCCTTCTTCATCTTTCGTCCTGCATCTGTGAACACCGTTGGCCCATCAACTGGTCTTTTTGAACATAAAGGTCTCACAGTCCACTTGTAATGTTCTAACATCTTCCAGAGAGTTCCTTTTGGCCGGTTGTTGTGTACAACACCTGTATAGCCCATCAAGGCTTCCTGTATGGCTGCTGAATGTCTCAGGAGCCACTCATAACCATCACCACGGACTGGAATACTGATATCTACCGGTTCAGTCCCATCAATTTCAACAATCCTGTCTCTTCCTTTTCTCACCAAGGCCGCTACTGCTTCAGGGCGACTTAAAATACAATGTCTGGGTTGCAATGGCAAAAGCAAACACTCTAAAACGATCTCCATATTTTCCCCCTTTTTCTTTTGCCATTGCAAAATAAGGGCAAAAGGTGAAGTGGCAACATTACAAACCAAAAAAGATAACGGATGATTCGCCATTTGGCAACCACACCAGCCAGTCTGAATCCTGCAGGACACAACTTCTAGGGCAGCCCGCTGTTCTGGTGAACAAGTTCGAGGACTGTTGGCTTCGGTGTCATGCAACCAGTATTGGAACGGTTGCAAATCATCCTTAGTGAGGCTCTTTGCATGTCATCAGGGTGTAAGGGAATCGTGAAAAAGACAGTCTTTCAAGTCTATCACAACAATTTGCCAAATCTGAGGGATCATCATAAAAGGTGGAAGAGCAGGTTGCAACACTCCCATCGCTAAAATCCGATCATTAATCTTCCATAAATCATGTCCCAGTTATGTGCATCAAGATTAATAATCAGTACTGGACAAGGTAACGAGCTGGTCACCTGCCAATCACCCTCCAAAATAGCATCACAAACACCACCAGACCAACGCTGTAGAATTGGATCTTTTGTCGAGTTCAGCATCGGAGGTGTAGTTGGGTTAACTGGAGGAATTACAGGTATTGAAGTAGTTGGCAGGGTCATTTCAACTCGCTTTTCCAGGTTTCTTAATTGATCTATTACCTCCTGTAAGGATTTCTCTGTATTGTTATCACAAAGTTTCTCCCCACCTTCTTCCTTAAATTCATCCGATGATGTTTCAGGAAGAGGAGGATATGACATCGGACGGTGCTTTTGCCCCCCCGCCCCCCCGATTTGACCTACGAGCTGTAGCCACCCTCCATTTTGGCCTTGCTCCACCCACAGCTCCAATTGGTGCAGCAGGACTCGTTGCTCCTCTATCCTGGGGAGGCTCAACAGGCCATTCCGGTTTTGGCTCATTTACAACAGACCCCCGAGGAGTAACTTCCGGTTTGTCTGCTGTCTTATCTAAAAACTCCTGTACTGTTGAACACGCAGAGGGTGACATACCCTTCATAGGACGAGCATGCCCAACTCCAAAATATGTAGCAAGAGAGAAGGCTTAGGTGAATCACCCTTCTGCTCTATTGGCTTTTCTACCTCATCTCCTCCCAACGCTTCTATAGCTGCTGCCGCTACTTTTTTTTCCGCCTTCATAGTTTCCAGAGTGTTAATTATAGACCGCCATGTAGCTCCTAACGCTTTAGCTTCTTTTCCTTCTTTACCTCCCTCGATCGTAGTATCCCAGAGGATATTTCCCACTTCTCTCCATTTCGTAATACTAAGCAATAACGCGGGTTCAGGAATCTTATCCTTTTTTCGTGCCCAGTGAGCTAAAGCCTCCACTTCTGTTTCTTTAATGCTCTCCCCTCTCTTAAAGAGGATACCAGTTAAAAGTTTAATTGCCGCGTCTAATTCCATTGCAGTCTTCCTGAGAGCTCCCCCCTCTCACAGAAAGGAAATCAGCGGAGAGCCCTGCCGCACTTGTCGCAGTCTTCCTTAGTGCTCCCCCCTCTCACAGAGAGGAAATCAGCGGGGAGCCCTGCCGCACTTTATTCGTCGCAGTTTTACCTCTGGCGGGGGTGGGATCTGCAGCTCTACACCGAACTCTGGACTCCGCTTTTCGCCTTCCAGTTTCCGCCCGCCTCCGACCTCCAGCTCCCTAATCGGACAACTTCCCTTAGGGTCCAATGCACGGAGACTTCCGCATTTAAGTGAACAGCATTTAAACGACTAAATGGGTCCCTGTTCGGGAGCCAGATGAAGAGGGTCCCCCGTGGAGAGTCGGCCAAGTCACGACAATCACACCAATATGGCTACATGCCATGCTCACTTTATTAAACAAACAGGTCATATTTATAACTTAAACCGACCGCTCACACGACTTTACACACAGGTGATTGGATAAATGTTTCTGGTCACGCGGGCGGGCGTCCGTGTCGGTGATTGGTGAGCATGCTGCAGGCACCTGACCAGAGTGTGCCGATGAGAGTGTGTTGATTCCAAGGTTCCCAGGACTTGCTCTGCACCTGGCTTCTTGTTTGTGCATAGCTTGTTTTCTTTCTCACCCTGCTTGTTCCCAGGACAATTTAAAGCTGCTCTGCAGCTTCAACTAACAGGCCTGGGTTGTCCAACCCAGACAATGGTAACATATGTCCTTGGTCCTTTAAAAATCCCTCTACATGATTCCATGATTCATTTGAAGCTAAGGGGACTGTGTTCTTTGTCAACATTTTAGCGTCTACCCCTGATTATGAACATGGCTTTAAACTATGCTAGAAATGGAAGGTTTTTTAAAAAATACTTAATTGATGTTTTGGTGGTCTTCTTGGAGATGCATTGTTTGTGCAAGTGCTATGCTGTACCACTGAACTCACTACACTCTCTCTGAGGCTTCAGTTTCTTGCTCAAATTCAAGTATTAACTCAATTTCTCTCCTTCTGTACATGACTAAACTAAAATAGACTAATGAAATGGAGGTGAAATCTGCCAGGCATGCTTCAAATGTAGTGCTATAAATATAGAAAGACTGCACTTCAGCTAATATATTACAGTGCTGCTTTGGTTTAGATCTGATTAGGCTTGAATAATTCAAGACAGAAAACAAAGACCAGTATTTAAGTTAACTCCTCTAATCTTACAGGTCATGATCCTGCACTGGTGAAGTTGAACACTGATTTTAGCTGGCAATAGGTCTGGCCTCCAGAAAACAAGCTCATTGTGATGACTTCATGACTTAGCTGTCTCCATGATGTCCAAAGAATGGTTCTGTGGGAAGAACAACAGGCTCTTTGCCAGTTGTGAAAAGGCACAAGACTATCTGTGTGTGTGTTTGTACATGAATGTGAAAGTGCCAAATCTAATACAATGTCAGCAGATAGAAATGAGATCTGTATACTTTCTTGACTTTTTTAATAACACTAAGCTGAGCTGATGACACTCCTCTAGAAGTTCTGAAGGTCATAAATTCACCCTTGGTATCATCTGTCATTCAGAAGAAAATGTGAAACAAACATTACTATGTATTCACTATTAGGTTTTCTGTAATAGGAAACTTCTTGAGTTGATCTGTTGGTATCTATGCTTTTGATTAATATTTTTCCATTTCTTGCATCTAGACATTTACTGCATTTGAGATTATCTTCCTTCCTTCCTTCTTTTTACATCGGAGGAATAATTTCTGTTCTTTTCAAATCTCCTAGGAAATTTTTCAGCTATGTAGTTATAACAAGATGTGACATCCAGTCCTAGCTGATCAGTGTTCAACACAGACCCACTATTGCAGCACAGGGGGTGGCACTTTCAATTTGCCAGGTTTTTAAGGAACAGTATGAAGGGGGAAAATAGCATAGAAATGCTTAAATTTTTATAGAAAAGGTATAACTTTGTAAGAAAGCACTATCATAAGTTCCAAAAAGTATATCTTAATGATACACTTAGAGTAAATCATTTTCCTTGAGAAACAAGAAGTCTCTGGTGACCTGTATAGCAGCCACAAGAGACTACCAGACTAGCTACTTTCAGCTAAATGTACTCTCATATTAATATTTTAAAATGCCATAATGTCTCTCTGAAAACTCAGATGACAGATACATTAATTTGCGAGGTCTTCACTCCAGGAAATAGAAACAGGGATAATCTGCCATTAAAAGAAATGTCTGCTTCTTGAGAGTATATAAACTATGTCCCTCACATACTTATGTTGCAAATCCTCACTTTAATGTGAAGGGAAACACCGTGTCTCAGAGCTTTATTGTCTCACTGTTTATCAGTACAAAAAGGTTTGTTGTGGTATGAAATCTTAAGCTTGATGGACTAATCGACTTCAAAGGGTCTCTCTCTTCTCTGAGCCAGAGTCATGACAAATAAATCAAACAAAGTTTCTATTTTCAGGAAAATACAGAAAACCAGCAGTGCATCATAGTTGGAGAAAGGGATTTTACTAGGTTGAGGCTCCTAATACAAGATCCTTTTTCCTTTTTTTTTGTTGCAAAGTATGAGAGATTTATTTTTTATTTCAGATAAAACCAGAGTATTTCTCTTTTAAATGCCTATTTCAACATGCGAATTTTACATATGTATGAGAAAAATAATGACTACTACTTAAAACCTCTCTAGCTGTAGAAAGGAATATAAAATTAATTTGCATCATTTTGGTCATTAAGGACACAAAATCAGAGAGGAACAGATTCACAACTGTTGCCAAATAGAATGTGTAAAAACAATTTTTATTTTACTGATTTATTAGCTAGGGAAGGTACCGTATATTAGGATATATATGATTTTTTTTTCCTTGAGAATTTCTGCCTTATTGTTGTTTAAATATGTTCCTGAGATTTCCCATAATATTAAACAAATATAAAAAATGACACCAATAAACTGTTCTGTTCTATTCCATTTACCAGTTTAATATTTTCACCTATCTTCAGTGAGTAAATTGTCTACTCACTATATTTTGTTTAGCTGGATTTTAATTTATTTTCTGAGAGAGTAATGGATGTGTGATGCTCTAAAAAACACATACACACTGCTTATGCTTATTTTGTCAATGACATGTCAAACAAGGAGCCTTTTTGTCTGGATATAGGAGGTTATGCTTAAATGCTGAGATCTGTGATGATCTTAAGATTCAAATGTATGTGATTATATACCGAGTGCTTATTGCAAAAGACTTCTGACATATATTCTACATGTCAGTGATCTGGGGGGGAAAAAAAAAGAAAGATTATTTTAAGTGAAATAGAGCTTCTACCTTTAAACCCCTGCTTCTGCCATGCAGGTTGGAAGCTATGTTGTAAAGGAAGCAGAGAAATCCAGCAGACAAAGGATGGTCTTTGAGGGAAACACTCTGAATAACTACAGCCAGCTGATATTTCTGACACATAGCTGTACTGTGGATGAAGCAGGCACATGGCCATGTATGGCTGCTGGGCATAATATTGTTTTTCTGTGTACACAACCTCAGATTTCCTAGGTAGAGCCTCAGGTCTGATTTATAACAATGATGAAGGATTACAACAGAACTGAAAATCGAACAGTGCTCCAAGAACCAGGCTGAAGGCTTGCTGAATCAGGTGCCTAAATAAACCAATCATTTTTGTTTTATTTCTATTGCAGATGGTTGTGGTTTAACCCCAGCTGGCAACCAAGCACCACACAGCCGTTTGCTCACTTCCCCCCCACCCAGTGGGGTGGGGAGGAGAATCAGAAAGGAATGTAAAACTCAACGGTTGGGAATCAGGGAGTCTCGGTTGGTGCGGTATTGCCACCGGTGCACCATGGTAGTAGCAATCGACACCTGTTGTTCTTTGACTTTCAGTAACCCCACCAGAGATGGGTCTTCTGAAAGACCAGGCAAAGTAGACAGCTGCTTAATTTCCTCTGTTTCCAAGGCAGTTGTACCAAAACCCCACCAATATCCTTTTGGATCCTTGAAATATCCTCTCCTAAGATAGTCTATGCCAAGGATACATGGAGCCTCTGGGCCAGACACAATGGGATGGTTTTGCCACTCATTCCCAGTCAAGCTTATTTCAGCCTCCAATACAGTTAGCTGTTGCGATCCCCCTGTCACTCCAGAAATAATAATTGGTTCTGCCCCTTCATAGCTTGATGGCATTAAAGTACACTGTGCAGATGTATCTACTAGAGCTTTATATTCCTGTGGGTCTGATGTGCCAGGCCATTAGATGTACACAGTCCAGTAAACCCGGTTATCCCTGGCCTCCACCTGGCCGGAGACAGGGTCCCTCTAATGCTGGTCTAGGGACTCCCTGCTAGGATGGCAAGTGGTGCAAAATGGATGTAGTGTGGAGTGGTTCTGCTCACTTATGTCTTGTCAGAAGGAGTAAGAATTCCTTTTCACAGGATCAAGAGTAGTCAGCCCTCTGTCTGGGTTACTGTCCTCTGGAGAGTGGAGCAGCAACCTTCCTGGAAGACTCCTTATTTGTGACTGTTTTTCCTTGTAGTTTACGCACTCATGCCTCCAGAACTGAGGTAGGTTTCCTATCCCACCTCCTCATGTCCTCTCCGTGGTCTTGCAGATAAAACCACAAGAGTACTTTGTGGTGTGTATTTTCTACATTCTCCCCTCCAAACAGAAGAGTGTCTACGGTTGATAGCTGAGATGCGAGTCTGTATTGGTGGAAATTAGGACATATTCTTGTTAAGAGCTGGCGGACCAGTCTCTGTACAGCTAAGATGATGGAGGTAGAGACACTATCTTCATAGTCTTGGAGCTGATGAATCACTTCATCCACTGTTGGTGGTGCAGTGTCTGACCAACCCATTACTGCCAATGAGTTGGCATACGCTGATGGTGCGCTCTGTACCAATTCCCACCACATGGGTCATGTGCATTGGACTTCATCAGGATCTGTGGGTGACTGTGGATCGTTCAGGTTATAATGGATCATCTCTTTCAACAGCTAACTCCCTCAAGTAATGAATACCCTTCTCTATTGCAGTCCACTTGGTTGGGCGACATGTAATTCTCCTTGTAGGGATACCTTTCCTTAATGCTTGACAGAAGTCACTTCCAGAGGCTGATGACTTGCACTCCTTTTCCAATTGCCCTGTCAATGCCCCCTTCTTTAGCAAGTGATCCCAGCTGCTTGGCTTCCCTACCCTCCAAGTCTATACTATGATCCCCGTTACCCCAGCATCGAAGCAACTAGGTGATAATGTGTTCACCTGGTTTATAGGCATAATCTTTCTGCATATCCCACAGTTCACTCAGAGATAGGGATTGAGAGGTTACCTCTTGTTTGCTTTCTGTGGTGATGCAGGTCGAGGCGGACTGAAAAAACACTATGTCTGCGTGGCTGGGTTCGGACAAAGTGACAAAATGGCCTTTATTGTTTATACAAATTTCTTATATATCTTAGATAGTACATGTGCCAGAGCCTGATAGGTTTTTGTGTCCTTCTTCTTGCTTGCTATTTGCTGTTGCTGTAGGTGCCTGTATGCTGCGGTTCTAAGTTCCGGTTCTTCACATCCTGTTTACATACCTGACAATTTGTGGCTGTCTTAAAGGTACACGACTAAGTCTTTGAGGTCAACTAACTCGTCTGCAGACCCGCTGAAGACCCCAACAGCTTTCTTCATCTTGTTCCTGTGATGGGCCTGCTCCTTCATCCTCATTTCCCAAACGAGCTGCTTTCTGTTTCCATTTCTTCTTATCTACATGGGCCACTAACACTGATACCAGTCGGTCTTCTGCATCACTCATTTCAGGGGCTAAAGTAGCTGGAATGCCTGCCACAGGGGCTAGAGTAGCTGCAGAAATGGCTGTGGGGGCTGGAGTGGGGGCCAGAGCAACTTCAGCAGCTGCCGCAGGGGCTAGAGCACTAGTTAGACGCTTAGAATTCCACCAGTTCCAGGACATGAAAACTGCATTCAGTATTCCTATCACTAGGTTCAGGACTGACACTATGGGGCTTCAAGCGGACCGAAGATACTCAAGAGTCTCCTAAAATCCTAAATTTTTAATTAATTAGCCCTGAGGAGAAGGGGGAGGTGTGGACCCCACCCATAGGCCGGACTCTCTGGGAAAACAAAGCCAAAGGTACGGTTGTTGGCATTCCCCCTCAGGGGCCACCAGACACACAGAGGTGACAACACCAAGTACACAGAATGGATTGGTTTCATAACCAACAAGTCCATCATATTATAAAGTAGTACTATATAGTACAACACTGTAATAACTTTATCCCATGTCCCAAAGAAAAAAAACAACACAAAAGGGAGCACATACTGTAAATAAACAAGACAATTCAACCCTGGGATGATGGGCAGCAAATTCAAAAGCAGAGAAGCCAGCATTGTAGCCAATTATTATTAATCTAATACAATGAATACTGCAAACAATTTAATCTAACACAGTCTGATTAGACCTGTCGTTATCTCAATCCTTCGAGCCCCACATTGGGTTCCAGAATGGACTGTCATAGTTTAACCCCAGCCGGCAACCAAGCACCACGCAGCAGCTTGCTCACTCCCCCCCACCTGGAGGGATGGGGAGGAGAATCAGAAAGGAATGTAAAACTCAAGGGTTGAGGTAAGAACAATTTAATAGGTAAAGCAAAAGCTGCACATGCAAGCAAAGCAAAGCAAGGAATTCATTCACCACTTCCCATGGGCAGGCAGGTGTTTGGCCATCCCCAGGAAAGCAGGGCTCCATCACGCAATAACAGTTACTCAGGAAGACAAATGCCATAATGCTGGATATCCCCCCCTTCCTTATTCTTCCCCCAGTTTCTATATTCAGCATGACGTCATATGGTATGGAATACCCCTTTGGCTAGTTTGGGTCACCTGTCCTGGCTGTGTCCCCTCCCAATTTCCTGTGCCCCTCCAGCCCTCTGGCTGGCAAGGTCCAAGAAACTGAAAAGCCCTTGACTTAGTATAAACATCACCCAGCAACAACTAAAACCATCAGTGTCCTATTAGCATTGTTCTCACATCATAGCTAAAACACAGCACTGTACTAGCTACTAAGAAGAAAGTTAATTCCATCCCAGCCAAAACCAAGACAGTTATGAAATAGTACTACCTGATAGGAGGAACTCTACCATTTTTTTGCTATGTTCTCTTGACTTTTTCTAAACTGGAATGATTCCATAAATAAATTGAAATTTTTTATTTTTTTTTTATCCCAGTAAGTTGGAGCATGGCAGTTGCCCAAACAGACTTGTATCTAAATGTTTATCTACAGCTCTGGGTAGATTTTTCCAAGGAAGCTATACACCTGGAGTCATCTACAAGGGGTATTCTGTGACAGCGCTCAGTACCAATATTCTTCTCTGTCTAAACAACTAAACAAGGCTTACATGTCCTCATGTGGCGTTAGATGTTCTCCAGAGAAGATGTAGTCTTGCCTATCTTCACTACACCAGGAGCCTGACTGTAGTGGTGCATTCAGGATGTGTGCCTGGGCATTTTACAAAGTTTTCCTGTGAGCTCCCTACATAACCTGGGTTATGCAGATAGCCAGTTATTCCTAGATCATCTTTGGGGACCTTTGTAATTATAACCTATAGGATCTTAGTGCTCAGCTCTCAGAGAAATTTTTGTGGACTGGATCTTGGGCTTTGGAAATTCCAGCCCAAAGTTTTGAAAGTAGAATATATTTTACAAAGAGACTTATCCTAGAAACAGTGTTATAATATCTTAGTACTATTCAAAACCCTGTTATGGACAGCTTTACTTCCTAGTATCAACTAGACAAGGGAGTATGAAACTATAACTCTGTATGAAAGATATTTTGATTCTTCCCCGGATCAGGAAGTAGTACAATCACTGCAAGAATTACTAATAAAACAGCTCATGTGCGGGACAGTAAGAGTAACTGGGTGAAGTACGGTCATCTGGCAGCATAGTTTCAACATCTTTCTTGGTTCTTTGTACCTTATCCTTTAGAGGTCAGATTTCTATTTTAAATGTCTAATTAATTTGGGGTTCATTTATCCATGACAGTTCCACATGCTCCACAATGAGAAAGAAACAAAAGTAAAATATTTAGATTTTGGATTCTACTGTACTTCATTAAAAATCCATGCAAGTCAATAAGCATATTTTCAGTGAGGATCAGAACTATACAGATTTGATATTTTTTTATTTTTTTTTTTTACAAATTCAGCTTTTGCTTAATGATTGTGGTGGATTGACCCTGGCTGGATGCCAGGTGCCCACAAAAGCTGCTCTATCACTCCCCCTCCTCAGCTGGACAGGGAAGAGAAAATATAACAAAAGGCTTGTGGGTTGAGATAAGGACAGGGAGAGATCACTCAGCAATTACCGTCATGGGCAAAATAGACTTGACTTTGGGAAATTAGCTTAATCTATTGCCAATCAAATCAGAGTAGGGCAATAAAAAATAAAAAACAAATCTTAAACCACCTTCCCGCCACCCCTGCCTTCTTCCCAGGCTCAACTTCACTCCCGATTTTTGCTACCTCCTTGCCCCGAGTGGCACAGAGGGACAGGGAATGGGGGTTGAGGTCAATTCATCACACATCTCTGCCGCTACTACCTCCTCACACTCTTCTCCTGCTCCAGAGTGGGTTCTCTCCCACAGGAGATAGTTCTACACGAGTCCTTCCCATGGGCTACAGATCTTCACACACTGCTCCATCATGGGTCCCTTTGACAGGATGCAGTATTTCAGGAACAGACTGCTCCAGCGTGGGTCCCCCATGGGGTCGCAAGCCCCTGCCAGCAAACCTGCTTCAGCGTGGGGTCCTCTCTCTCCATAGGTCCACAGGTCCTGCCAGGACCCTGCTCCAGCATAGGCTTCCCACAGGGTTACAGCCTCCTTCAGGTGCATCCACTTGCCCTGGCATAGGGTTCCCCATGGGCTGCAGATGGATATCTGCTCCACCATTAACCTCCATGGGCTGCAGGGGGACAGTCTGCCTCACTATGATCTTCATCATGGGCTGCAGGGGAATCTCTGCTCCAGCACCTGAAGCACCTCCTCCCCCTCCTTCTTCACTGACCTTGGGGTCTGCAGAGTTGTGATGCTCATGTATTCTTACTCCTCTCTTCCAGCTGCTGCTGGTGTTGTATGGTTTATTTTCCCCCTTAAATATGTTATCACAGAGGCGTTACCACTGTCACTGATTGGCTCAGCTTTGGCCAGCAGCAGGTCTGTCTTGGAGCTGGCTGGCATTGGCTCTCTTGGACATAGGGGAAGCTTCTAGCAGCTTCTTACAGGAGCCACCCCTGTAGCTGTCCCACTACCAAAATCTTGCCACGCAAACTCAATACATGATACATAAAAAATTTCTGAAAATTTACTGTTTCTTTGAATTTGGAATTGAACAATAGTAATGATAAAACATTCTGGTTTTTTACTTTTAAAATAAAAATTAAGTTATTTTCATTCTAGATAGCTTTTAATTTGATATTATGCTAATTCTAGTATTAGCTATTAAAGACAAATGAAAATGAATGTTTGAATTGATTAGAACTAAATATTTTTCAGATACTTGGGAGATTTTGAGATACTGGTAGGGCTTTATTATTAAAGATAGTTCTGCTGCCTATAGACAATGACTAAATAACATTTCAAATTCAAAATATGAGACAAAGAACAAAAAAAATTAGCATATTTCTACAGCAGTGTTTTATAAATTCTCTTAGAAAAGACTACAGTCCCCAAACCAGCTCAGTACTAGCCTGTGGGAGAGGAGAGGATGGAGACTCTCTGATCGTTACCAGTGGGAAGCAAGAAAACAGCTGGGCCTTATGAAGGAAAGAAACATGTTTATCTGGCCAAAAGGTCTTTGCCTGTTTATAACCATATATGGCTATGTAACTGCATGAATGGCTTCTGCCCTGAGCCTGGTGTAACATACAGCTGGAATTTGTATCCAGGCTCAGAGATAGAAATATGACCTTCTTTGCACAAGAAAACATCTCTGGTTGCACCACAACCTGAGTCCATGCCTTCATATGCCACACTAGCCCTGCTGTATAACTGTGCCCATTCTTAGAGATTTTTCAGTGCTAGTCTTTCTAAACTGATTTGCTGTTTTAAAAGATTTCAGAGTAATGAGCTGACCAGCTTTAGTGATTTCTAAGCACGATAGTAGCTAAAAGTTATGATGCAGTTATCCTGTTACTTACTCTGAAGTGTAAGTGACCCAGGAGATTAGCATAAGAAAGAGTAGACACCTATTTACAGGCTTATGTCTTTCTGGATATACAAACAGTGTAACCAGATCCAAGGACAAGATCATTGCCAGATATTGCATATGTACAGGTGATAGCCACATGATAAATTGTGGAACCATCCCATTTATTTATATTCACCTTTGACCATCTTACCTGCCCTTTGCCTACCAATTCATCTTCCCCATGATGACTTACAAAATTCCAACTCCTTGAGACATTTCAGTTCATCCTATCCTGCCTCCTATTCTTTATTTCCCCCTTATTCCTCCAGCAAAATGAGAGAAGATTGCCACAACCTGAAAAGGGAATTATTCAATAATACAGATGTGACCAAAAAGAAGTCCAAAACCCCCCCAAATTTGAAATTTGCATCCTGAGTATCTACCTTTCTTTACTTTATAGATCTTTTCAACAATGATCAAAAATAAAGGTGGTTAAATTGACTTTAATTTATTTAGCTTTAACTATTACTAGTTATAGAGCTGGGCATTTTGACTCCCTCAGTAACCAAAGGAGAGAGAAAGAGTAACCTAGGGAAAAACTAATTTAATCTGGTTTAGACTGCTAATTTAAAACAACAAAACCAGCAACAAATGAAATAAGAAAAACAAAATGCTTGTATTCACACAGTTTGTGACTACTGCAGTTTTACCTCTATTTTGTTCTTTTGGGGTTGAATTTTCAAGAACAAGAACAAGTCATACAGTTCTCCAGTGCTACTGATACATTTCCTCTGAAGCCTGAAAGGTCATGGAAATGTTTGTATCTGCCTATTCTGACAGCAGGATTTGGAATATGAAACTCATACCATCCTTTATATGTGAATGCTTTAATCTGATAATCAATAAAAAAGTAATCAGTTTTGTTTCTTATTAATGAGGGTTATAGGTAGCAACGTCTAGGAGACATTTCTTCTAACAGTTCCAATCTTTTCTTCAAGAATAAATGCAAAGGCTCAGGCCTGTGAGTTTCCAGGATTATTCATTGGTGGCCCCACAGCAAAAAGGTTTATGAAGGCTCTGGTTCAATGCCTGTCACAGACTATTTCAAGTCTTGCATCTCAGTTGCTATTTTCTCTGTTATTATTAGATGATACCAGCAATGAACTAACACTGCCCTGAAAGGTATGTGAAAAGCTTAGCATGGAGAAGTTTTCTTGCTCTTGAATACAACATGGAATATTTACACTGTCATTTCTAAGGAAAAATTTGTCAGATTACTTACAGATTTCTGATAAAGATACAACCTATCAAATTTGCCAAAAAGATATGTTTGTAGAGCATGAAAACTTTCACATTTTAATCTCATCCATTAATATTTTAATACATGCTTTTTTAAGTCATGAAAGATGCATGGTTTGTTTCCAGGGAAGATTTTTTTTCATTAATATCAATAATATTGGTGTCTATATGACTTTCCATCTGGACAACCCTTATTCCAAATATGAGTGAATATTTGTGTATTTGTGTATTTGTTTATTTGGATTAAATAGTTTTGGAAGTTATATCAGATAAACAGAAAATGACTATATCTTTGTACAAGAAGAGTCCATTCACAAAAGTACTTACACTGATAAAAATATAGAGGTTTAAATTCAGCTCATACCAGTTTAACTTACCTATGAAGGCACAACGTGTAAGCAAGTTCCTCCTTACACATTCACTAGAAAAGCTGGTTTTCTTCAATGTTCACTATGGTCTAACATTACTTCTGTTGGGTCCATGAAAAAGCTCATGCTAATTTAGATGCTAATTTTAAACAATTAAAAATTAAAAACTTTAGCAGAGTAGCAAGTGTTGTTCAGATCAAAATAGGAAATGAGTTAAACAGATTTGGCTGTTCTACTGAGGCCTTGGAAAATAAAAGCAACATATTAAAACTTCAGCTGAAACACTGCAGACTGTCTTCACTTCTAAACAGGGCAAGGAAGAGACACTCACTTTATATCATGTGCATGTGTTGTAATCCATATGGGCAGAAAAGCACTTCTGTCAGGGATGTCAAAGTATGAATTTTGCACATGGCCATCCCATATACAGAGGTAGGCAAACTCTATGAATATGTAAAGCATCATCATAGCATTCAGAGTCCCTAGGCTGGATGACTGCTATGATGTCAATGGACATGCTGTAACTGCATTTCCCTTATGGAGGTGCTTACTCCATGTCTACAAATAGTGATGGTGAAAATGTCTTGATGTTCTGCTGATCACAACCAATCCACAAATGGTCTAGAGACTGATCCCAGAATCACTAGTCCTGGGAGAGGAGCAGCATCTCCCCATGCTGGGACAGTGGCCACCTTGGGCAATACATTAGGTTTGAACTAGAATCTTCAGATTTAAACAGGTTGAGGTGCTATCACTTGAATTAAATGCATTACACCAAAACTTGAAGTAGATTTTCTTTTCTCTGTGAACTGGGAAAAAGGAAACCTGTCATATGAGACCCAACAGTATGAAATGACTCTGTCTTAACAGCAAAAGTAGAAGATATTAGTCCTAAAAAGAATATCTATTTTAAACCTAGTCTTTGACACTAACTACTGGAACGCAGAAAGATCAAGCAATAATGCAAAGACTGGGTAGGGACTCTGCAGAAGTCAGTATGCTAAGATGTGTAGGAGAACTTACTTTATTAGGGGAAGGAAATCAGACAGCATTTTGGGATTATTGCACCTCCCATTCATTTAGAGTACATCATGAGTTATTTAGTGTCCCCTTTGGCAAGCAGTGCAGACAGACACTGAATAAAATCTAAAATATAGGGCAGATATTTTTTATTCCTTCTCTCCACTGAGCAGTCAGAGCCCATCAGTACATGCAAGTGGGAAAAACAGAACAGTCACAACAGCAATTAAGTGTATGTACAATTATAAGTGCCTGAAAAATAAGACTAGTTTTCCTTTTTTATCCTCCCCAGATACTTCAGAGTAAAAGTACCACACTCAGTTTGTAACATAACTATTTTAAAATGTAATAGTGCATCCTCAGCTACACAGAAAAACTATTTGCATTGGCAAGAGACAGAAAGATGAAGCCAACACAAACATTTGTTTCAAGTATTTGTCTTAAAGCCTGCCTTTTAGGAAATAAACAACATTTTAATTCAGGTGCATACCAGACAGTTCAAACAAACAACAGTCCAAGCTTTTGTCACAGTCAAGAGCATTTCCAGGGGTGCCTAAAAGAGGTATAAGCAAAACCAAATGCAGCTCTCCAGGACTGGGGCAGAGTCACTGCTGCTGGAAGAGGTGGGACAGAGCACTGCTGGGGAACTTGGTCTTTCTGCTTGAAGAAGTGGAAAAGGTGGGGTGGGACCACTCAACTGTTGGCTGAGCAGTAGAAATGCTACCCTTTTAAATGTTGGACAATGTTAGTGGCATTAATCATTATTTTGCCTTTTCTTATATTAAGGAGTAGATGTTGCTGCATCATGCATTTAGCTACTTCTGGGTCTTCACTTAATATTTGCAACTTTTATACCTGACCAGTCTGTGAGCTTGGAGAAGATCTAAATAAAAAAGCCCATCTTTAGGATGCCATTAAGATACATAAGCTATTTTCCAGGCTAATAATTTGTGAGGTGGCCCATTTGTTTATGCTGGAGGCAACCGGTGACATTCATCAGCTCGGGATGTGGGTGACAGTCTCTTTTCCCAAGTAACAAGGGATATGGTGAGAAGAAACAGCCCCAAGTTGTGCCAGAGGAGGTTTAAATGGGATATTAGAAAAAAAAAAATCTTCACTGAAAGGGTTATCAAGCATTGGAACAGGCTTCCAAGGGAAGTGGTTGAGTCACCATCCCTGGAGGTATTTAAAAGATGCGTAGATGTGACGCTTAGGGACATGGTTTAGTGGTGGACTTGGCAGTGTTAGGTTTATGGCTGGACTCAATGATCTTAAGGGTCTTTTCCCACCTAAATGATTCTATGATTCTAAATGAAATGATTCTAAGATACCAGGACTGGGCAGGTGGCAGCACTCCTGACATAACAGCTGAGCATTAGCTGAATGGGGATCTGTGTAGTGGCCAGGGATAAGAGAAAGCACAACTAGATTAAGGCAAAGGCATTCTAACTTCTGCTGCGGTCCTCAGCTTCTTGAATCATTTGATCCTGCCATAATCTCTGCCTGCAACAAAAGCAAAAGAAAGCTAAGTAACAACAGTTGCAAAGCAAAGCTTTAAAACAGAAATCAGATTATATAAGGCAGCAGGCAATGCCTGAGTCTGCATGCACCAATGCAAAAGGATGGATTAGGCATTTGTTTCTCTAAAATAGTAAACCTGGCACCCATTTCTCCTCATGAGAGCTGAAACTGAATGATCAGCACCATCCTGCAAGTAAGGTGTGTGAAAGAGATGTAGCATAGGCCTTTCTGCACCCCTGGGGAGAGACCACAAATGCAGATAGGAGCAGCCCCAGCTTGTCTCTGAGGCAGGAGGAGCTGAAGACAACAAACCTATCAGTGTCAGTCCCAGAACAAAGCGGAGACGATTCTTGGGTCTAAGAATTTATCATCTCCAAAGTAGTGAAGAGATCTGATGGTCGCTCCAAAGCAAAAGGCAGTGCTATGGAGCACTTCTTTTTCTCTCTGTTTGTAGAATCTGTTCCCAATATAATATGGCCAAAGACTGGAACAGACTTTGAACAACACAGCTTCCCTGAAGCTAAAAACAATCTGGTTCAAAGCAATTCATAGCCAGCATTACCACTTGATGCTCCTGTTTTAGCATTTGTGACTAAAAATAGTGTTTCAGGGGAGTTGTTATTTAATTAAAGCCATGTGTAGCATATTGTAGAAAACACACATTTCTCAGGCATTTCAACACCAACTTCATAGAATCACATAAAACTGAACAGTTTACTTTTGTGAACATTGGCACTGATCCTCAATCTTTAGTTTCACTGCTGGGAGAGAAACTTCCAGAGAGCTTAAACTTCTGCCAACAGTAAGGCAAAAAAAATTGTTAACAGCAGACTTGTAAATCAGGTCATTATTAGCTACTGTGTACAGTTACCCAGTTAAAGCTAGGCAGGTCAAAGGGCACTCTCAAAAACTAACTGGCCAGACATCCAACATGGTCCACCAGGTCTCCATGAAAATGACACCTGAACCTGAGCTCCAGAACACAGAGCTGGGGGCACCAGGCTTGCCAGCTGACCTGGAACAGTCTCCACAGGTCTCAACATTCAACTTCAACAGAGTGTGGGCTGTACCACAAGCCCAGTTTATAAGCAGATGCCCAGAGCTCTATTCTTCCAAGCATGAACCCATCAGAAAGACTGGGTAGCAGAGGTGACTGCGAGACCAGCTGGTTTGTGTCAGTTTCCAAAAAGCGTCCACAGCAGGGCCTGAGCCTTGACATTAAGGATGTTGATGAGGAAGGTCCCACCATCTATTGCTCTCAGTGTAGTCTTTAACAGTCCATTGTATTGCTTGATCTTCCCAGAGGCTGGTGCATGATATCATGCATAATATTTCAGCCATCATCCTCCATACCACAGAGCAGGGGTCCTCAAACTACGGCCTGTGGGCTGGATACGGCCCCCCAGGGTCCTCAGTCCAGCCCCCGGTATTTACAGACACACACACACCCCCGATGGGGGTTGGGGGGGAAACCAAGCAGCTGCAGATGACTGCCTGCCACTTCATCCGCGCCACGGCCCCCTGGTTAAAAAGTTTGAGGACCCCTGCCACAGAGGCTTTACCAGCTTGGCTTGCTTAATTGCAGTGCATGTTTCACATTCACCTGTGCAATAGTGACCATGGTCAACTCCACCCCTCAATCACGAGCCCATCTATATGTTGCATCTCTCCCTTGATGGCCTGAGGTGTCATGGGCCCACTGAGCTATGAATAATTCACACTTATGTTGCCCATCCTGATCCACCTGAGTCACTTCAGTCTTAGCAGCCTCATCTACCTGTTGGTTAATCTGATGTGCTTCAGCGGCCTAATTCTTAGGTGCATGAGCATCTACATGACGTACCTTCACAACCAGGTTCTCCCTCCAGACAGCGATATCTTGCCACAACACAGCAGCCCAGATGGTTTTACCTCTGTGTTGCCAATTACTCTGCTTCCATTGCTGTAACCACCCCCACAGGGCATCTGCCACTATCTGTGAGTCAGTAGAGAGATAAATTATCAGCCACCTTTCTCATTCAGCAACATCTAAAGCCAGCTGGATAGCTTTCACTTCTGCAAACTGGCTCAATTCACCTTCTCCTTCAGCAGTTTCTGCAACTTGTTGTAGGGGACTCCATACAGCCACCTTCCACCTCCAATGCTTTCCTACAATATGGCAGTACTACAGGACCCATCAGTAAACAAGGCATATTGCTTCTCATGTTTTGGCAGTTCATTATGCAATGGGGTTTCTTCAGCATGTGTCACTTTCTCCTCTGGTGACATTGTGAAATCTTTGCCTTCTGGCAAGTCCATTGTAGAAGAATGAAGCTGGGTTAATTAACATTGATAATATACAGCTGTGGGCTGGCTTTAGGGGTGGCGGGTTGGCTGATGTAGATAAGGTGCAGCTGTGGCTGGTTCTGTTAAGTGGTTGGGCAGCCAAGGAACAGAGAGGAGGAAGAAGTAAGAGAAGAGAGAGTGTGTGCTGGGTGAGGAGAGACTAGGAGAAGGCAGTAGAGAGGCTGGCATGAAGAGTATGTTGGTATGAGATGGTAAAAGATCTTGTTGTAGCTGGTTAGTTTTGAGAGTGCTGCAACAATTGGTGCCCCGTGTGAGGCCCTTCAGGTTATGAGACTGGGTGTAATGAGCAGCAACAGTGGTAATGGCTGTGCCAGGGGATGTTTGAAGTTTTGAGTGGTGATGGCAGTGCCCAGTGTAGCAGAGACAGCCTGTGATCCAGATCATGTTGAGATAGGTGGGAAGAGCCTGGGTATCTGGATCAGACACCAATAAACGTGAGCTGTTAGGATCAAAGAGAAGGAAGCCTGACTACTGTGGAGTTAAGAGGCTGAGGGTAATGGGTGATAGCGGCAGGGTACACTGCCAGATGTGGCAGCAGCCTGCAGTGGTGACAGGTCCAGAGCGAGTCTGGCTAGACAGCAGTGATGGCTGTGCCGGGGGAAGGTGTGGGAGCAGTGTGCTGCCACGGGCGGCTCTTGCTGTTGCTGCTGCTGCTTGGCCTGGTGGTATTCTTGCTGGTGTTTATGTGCTTGTTGAAGGTGTCTCCAGTTGAAGAAAAAATGAGCGACCACAAGGATGTTGAGAAGCTTGTTGGGACAGGGAGTAGTGTATTAGTACTGTATTCTAGATCTGCTGCTGTCAAAAGCTCACTCAGGTTACTGTCCAGTGTGACCCAGGAGGTAAAAGGATGATGTACTATAAGCTCATTAGAACTTCTCTCTGAAGAAAACAAAATCCCAGATTTCAAGAAAACAGATGAGAAGAAAGGTCATCAGCCCCCAGAAGCTGAAAAGCCCAAGACAAAATTGAAGAAGGGATATGTGTATGAGTTCAGGGACAAATTGTCTGGACTGTATGAGAAGTTTATTTGTGAAAAAGTTGTGATGATTATTAAATATAAGGCATGAAATGTTAAGAAAAAAAGGGTGGGGGGGAGAACTGTATAGGAATTATAGAGGACTGTATGAGAAGTTTATTTGTGAAAAGTTTGTGATGACTGATAGAAACATGAGGTATGAAATGTTAAAAAGGAGAAAAAAGGGGTAATTGTAGAGGAATGAAGCTGGGTTAATTAACATTGATAATATACAGCTGTGGGATGGCTTCAGGGGCAGTGGGTTGGCTGATGTAGATAAGGTGCAGCTGTGGCTGGTTCTGTTAAGTGGCTGAGCAGCCAATGAAGAGAGAGTGCACCCTGGATGAGGAGAGACTAGAAGGCAGCAGGGGGACTGGCATGAAGAGTATGTTGGTATGTGATGGTAAAAGACTTTGTTGCAGCTGGCTAGTTTGGAGAGTGCTGTGACATTCTATGATCACTTCCAAGGTTCCTGGATGACTGGGATTCCCTATTTGAGCTTACTGTGTGATCAGTGTGACCCACTTACTCCATGTAGCATCAGTTGCATGATGTGTAGAAGAAACCCTCCCTATAAACATCCCATTCAGGCCGCCAGGAGGAGCTGTGCTTCAGTACCAATCACTTCCGAAGCAGCTCAAACCCCTTCATAAGCTGCCAATATCTCTTTTTCAGTTGGAGTGTAGCAGGCCTCAGATCCTCTGTATCCCTGACCCCAAAAGCCCAAGGGTTGACCTCCCATCTCTCCCCTGGTGCTTTCTGCCAGAGGCTCCGGGTAGGGCCATTCTCCCTGGCTGCAGTATAGAGCACATTCTTTAAATCTTGCCCAGTCCAAACGGGCCCAAGACATACTGCTTGAACTATGTCCCATTTAATTTGTTTGAAGGCTTGTCATTGCTCAGGACCCCATTTAAAATAATTTTTATTTTGGGTCAAGTGATAAAGAGGGCTTAAAATCAAACTGTAATTTGGAATGTACGTTCTCCAAAAGCCCATGACGCCTAAGAAAGCCTGAGTTTCTTTCTTATTAGTTGGTGGAGAGAGAGCTGTTATTTTGTTGATCACATCCATTGGGCTCTGATGACATCCGTCTTGCCATTTTATTCCCAAAAACTGGATCTCCTGTGCAGGTTCCTTGACTTTACTTTGTTTTATGGCAAATCTGGCTTTCAGAAGGATTTGGATAACTTTCTCCCCTTTCTTGAAAACTTCTTCTGCTGTATTGCCCAAAGCGATGATGGCATCAATATATTGCAGATGTTGTGCAGCTCCGCGCTGTTCTAGTGCAGCCTGGATTAGTCAATAGCAGATGGCAGGGCTGTGTTTCCACCCCTGAGGCAGTTGATTCCAGGTGTATTGGACACCCCTCCAAGTGAAAGCAAACTGTGGCCTGCACTCTGCAGCCAAAGGGATCAAGAAAAACGCATTTGCAGTATCAATAGTGGCATACCACTTGGCTGCCTTTGATTTCAATTCATATTGAAGTTCTAGCATGTCTGGTACGGAAGCACTCAATGGTGACATAACTTTGTTCAGGCCATGATAGTCCACTGTTAGTCTCCATTCTTCATCAGGCTTTCTCACTGGCCATATGGGGCTACTAAAGGGTGAATGGGTTCTGCTGATCACTCCTTGGTTCTCTAGTCAGCAAATCAGCTCCTGGATGGGAATCAGGGAGTCTCAGTTGGTGCAGTATTGCCACTGGTGCACTGTTGTGGTAGCAATTGGCACCTGTTGTACTTAAACCTTCAATAACCCCACAACAGAAGGGTCCTTTGAAAGGCTGGACAGGGTAGACAGCTGCTTAATTTCCTCTGTCTCCAATTGCCAGGGTGACAGCATATTTTTTCCAAATATTTTACTAGTGTTTCCAGATTCTGCACTTGTTTAGTGGCGAAGTTCTAAAACACTGGAGGTGCCCAGCATCCTAGGTACTTGCCCATACTATCCCACACACCCTGCCACTCATAACTATCCAGCCTCAGGACAAATTTTCTGGGTGTTATCTTAAATAGTTGTTTATCCTTAAACAAGACCTGGAAAACATTCAGCAATCCTAGCAATAGGACCATGCTGATTTCAACATCCCAAAGATATTAAAAATTTTCAAAGTTCTCAAATGCTATTGTAATTAACCTGGCAGAGAAGGGCAAGATGTGGAAGGATGCCTCCTCCATAGGTTGGCTCTCTGAGGAGAAAAAGCAAAAGGTGTAATTATTAATAGTTCCCATTAGATGACTCCTGAAGTAAAGAGGTGATGGCGATGCTGAGTACACAGACCAAATTAATTTCACAACCAGCGAGTCTATCATATCAGAAACCAGTGCTATAAAGTACAACACAATTATAATATTAGCCCAGGCCCCAAGGAAAATAAACAGCACCACAGGGAACACGTACTGCAAGTAAAGTACATAACACAACCCTGAGATCATGGGCAGCAACACTGAGAGCAAGAAATTCAACACTGTGGCCAGTGATTATTAAACCAATATAAAGAATACTTACAATAAATTTATTTTAACACACACTAGTCAAATCTGATGTTATCTCAACCATTCATGCCCCATATTGGGCACCAAAAAGGACTGTATGGTTTAATCCCAGCTGGCAACAAAGTACCATGCAGCCCCCCTCCCCCAAGAGATGGGGAGGAGAATCAGGAAAAAGCTAAAACTTATGGCTTGAGATAAGAACAATTTAATAATTGAGATGAAATATAATTATAATAATAACAACTGTAATGAAAAGGAGAGAGAGAGAGAAAGAAATAAAATCCAAAAGGAAAAAAAACTAAGTGATATAAGGGTCCTTTCTGAGAAAAGGCTTTGTTTGTTGTCTGGGTGCCAGGTTGCAGAGTGATTATACCACACCTGTCTGTAATGAGGGGTGTGTCCATAATTCTGTGCACACCTGTCTGCAATGAGGGGCGTGTCCAAAGCCTCCAACATCTTAAATCCTTATCTGGGAAGAAGAGAGCTCCTCACACGTGTATGGAGAGAGTAAGTAGCTTGGTGCAATGTGAGCTAGCTGTAAAGGTGCTTTGCTACGTGTAGGCGTGTTCCAGAGCAGAACTTGGGTGGATAAGCAATTGTATGTAACCAGCACTTATGTGTATGATGGGGGATCTTACATGGGGTCTATGCCTTCATATGCCACAAATGGAACCTGAATAGGGACTCAAGGGGAAAAAAAACCAAACAAACTGGTGGCGTAACCTAGCTGAACCATGGAGGACAGATATGTAAAGATGGATATGTGAGCGCCCTCGTCACCACTGCAGGAAGGTAGGTGAGCGGTTGGGAATCATGGGGTGATTGTTAATATGGGAATAGAAAAATGAGGAACAGAAAAATCATAAGGATGTTATGGACTGGAACAGCTGAAATTGCCTCCACCCACAGATTCTGCATTTTGGGAAAAACCAACTGAGTTGTCATATTCTGGTGAGTTGTCTGTGATTATAGTCTTTTGAAACAAACATTCCCTTGGTAATCATGTTTATCCTCTTGCAGCAGTAAGATATCATGTCCTGTAGAGGCTGTATGAATTTCATTCATGTATTTGCAGCAAGGAGCAAGAGGAAAAACCTGAGTCTTTCCTGTGCTGTTTTGTAACTATGACTAGATCTGTAGACTTAAATTGTACTATGTATTTCATTGACAAAGACCTGAAGAGAGACTTGAGCTAAAACAGTTCTGAAAGCAAGCGAAAGAGAGTGTACTGTGGTGCCTTAGATTAGTGCAGAAAGGAGGCTATGCAAAAGGGAGACATGGAATTATTCAGTGCATTCCTTGTCTGATACCAAGTAGAGCGACCAATTGTGTGAAAACAATTCCCATATGAAGCCGTAAAAGAACTCAAACACTGTTAAAGATTTTTGGACTTGGATTGTCACAGAAATTGGGAATCAAACCTCTTAACACCAATGTAGCATTAATAAGCAGGCACTCCTTTATTGCAGCACTGGGTGCTGGGTGGAATCTCCACAAATCAAGCACACCTGTGTAGCTTTCACTGTTGCATTTATACACAAAATTAAAAGGTCATACACGCCCAGTTACAATGATTAGTTAGTAATTTGCATATAATCATAATATCTGCTTTTTTATCCTCTTCTGTTAGTATGCTTGTGTAGAAGAAGGGTCTTCACCTGGGCAAGGGTCTTCTTGACCTGTGGGTGTGTCTTTTAGTATTATAATGAAGAGAGTTCACTTCAGGACACCTTAAAAGTTAGTTTTGTTGCCAAGTTGGCAAGGCTGAATTCCAGCTGTCCAAACTGTCCAATAACTCATCCTATGCACAATAGAACCTGGGTGCTCTGGTTATGGTCTGGAGAATAAGGACGAAGGGTATTATGGTCTATAGCATAGGGACTTCAAGTAACACAGTCTTGGATAACAAGTAGCATGGCTAAGATGGAGGTTAACTCTTTAAAATCAAGATGTTTCTATAGCTGTTTCACAAACACAAAATATAGAAAGATTCAGCAAAGCTTTAAGGCAATCTGCAACAACATTGGTATTTACCATGAGCTTGTACACTGCTATTGCAGAAGGATATGTAATGACCCTATATGGTAGTAAAGCACTGTGTCATATGATGCTTACCTTCATACAGTATACAGTTTGGATAATGGAGTACTGGGACTGAGCTACTGTGCAGGCAATAGTTAATTTAATTAACATGAAAGATATAGATTGAGGGCCTTAGTGGATACCAGCTTGGCTTGTTTGACTAGCTGATCACAGACCTCCTACCAATGATGAGTCAGAGAACAAGCTAGAATAATGTGGCTCTTCCTCCTGCTTCTTTCCTTGTACCTGATGTTCCTGCTGCACAAGCTTTAACAACATTGGATAAGTTAGGATGTGATATTGATGTGTGGGTTTGTTATCTTGCTAGGATTTTTGGCTATTGTTATGTCTAGTGTGTTTGATGGTTCAAATTCACACAGCCTTAACCTTATCCAATTTAACAAACAAAAAAGGGGGAATTGTAAGGGCCCTTTCTGAGAAAAGGCTTTATTCATTGTCTGGGTGCCAGGTTGCAGAGTGATTATGCCACACCTGTCTGTAATGAGGGATATGCCCAAAGCTTCCCACATCTTAAGTATTGGGGAAGAAGAGACCTCCTCAGATGAGCATGGAGGAAGTAAACAGCTTGGTGGAGTGGGAACTAGCTAGATGCTTGCTGCATGTAGGCATATTCTAGGGCAGAACTTGAGTGGATAAGCAATTGTATATAGCCACCACTTATGTATGCAATGATCTCACATGGGGTCTGTGCCTTCATATGCCACAAAGTGACGCACAATACAATTGCTCACCACCTGCTGACTGATGCCTGGCTGTTGCAGATTATTTTCAGATTTTACCGAATCTTTCTATATTTTGTGTTTATGTAACTGTTACTTATAAGAACATTTTGATTCTAAGGAGTTAATCTTCATGATAGAATTATGTTAGCACTTATTAACCAATGATGTATGAATTGCTGTACTGCTTGTTATCAGAGTCTGTTACTTACGGTCTATAGCATAGGGACTTCAATACCCTTAGTCCTTACTCTCCAGACCATAACCAGAGCACCCAGGTTCTATTGTGTATAGGATGAGTTATTGGACAGCTTGGCAAGGCCGATATCCAGATTTCCAACTTGGGATTTATGATACATAAATTTATAAATAGTTTTTTATAAAAAACTATTTACACTTTATAAATAGTAATTACTTGGGACTTATATACACCTTGGAGGCTGCAATCTAGTGGGAAAGTAGAAAGAATGAATCAAACATTGAAGAGGAAAATTAGTAAAATATGACAAGAAACCAATTTAAAATGGCCTCAAGCTCTTCTATTGGCTCTTTTACAGATTCGACCAAAAGGGGAGACATCAGTTAGTCCTTATGAGATAATAATAATTCATAATGTTTACCATATAATATTATATGGAAAACCTTATGAATCTCCTGAACCAAATGTAAACATGCATTTAAAAGGGAAACAAGATGTATATAACTATCTGCTTTCTCTAGGAAAAACTCTAACTGTGCTTCGGAGAGTGATTGTGTGGACCAGGCTACTGTCGTTAGAAAAAACAGTACAAGATTTTCAACCGGGAGGTTACATTTATGTAAAGACCTGGACTTCTGAACTTCTTCAGGAATGTTGGAAAGGACTTTTCCAGGTGTTGTTAACTACATTCACTGCCATCAAAATTGCTGAATTGGATGTGTGGATACTTTATACTAGACTGAAGAAAGCTCCACCAGCATAGAGGATTGTTAAAAGGGATGCTGAAACTTCAAAATTGACCCTGAAATATGTCTAATTTTGGATATCAATTTGTAATGCTTGTGAAATTAATACTGATTTTGGAATTGTTAGTGGGAGCTTGGTTTGAGACAAAAAAAATGAAGTGTCAAAAGGATATGAAGATGCCGATCTTAGGGAGAGAAAAAATAGAAATAAAAGACAAACAGAAACAGAACAATTGATGTATCTCCTAAGGAAAACTCGGGAAGGAAACTTAATGTTAGGATTAATCAGGGAGTTCACCAATTTGCAAAATGTGTTGAGAATATAAAGGACTACTTGTAGCAAAACCCAGATTATATGAAGGTTTAGGAAATAATAAGGGATGGTGTTATTACCCTAAGATTGTTAGAACAAACACCAGTATATGGATAACAGAGACAAAATATAAAAAGAATAACCAAATTCAATAAGGAAGAAAATAATTTGGGATTTGGTTTGGTATATGCAGATATCTAAATGATAGAGTGGACCACTGCTGTATACATATCCCAAATGTGACTCAAGATGTGGAATATGATTTAAACTTATTGGAGAAAATAAAAACTGATACCCAAAAAATTCCAACAAAACATACAAGAAAAAATGGATAGATAAAATCTTCAGTGGACTAGGATGGAATTTGAGTTTATGGGTTAAATCATTGATTAGCACTGCGTTAGTTTTGTTAATCTTTCTGAACAATTTTTCTGATTAATTATTGTCTAAAGAAACAAACAGCAAGACTACCTTTAATCGGATGCTAATCCAGGCAGTGACAGGACAACAAGATGAAAAATAAGTGATTCTAAGGCTCCCACTAGCACATAAGTAAAAAAACCCTGATAGCTAAATTTTAAAAATAGGGATCAAAGTCTTGAAATGATTTTCAAAACTTTCAAAGGGGGGAAATGTTGCAGAATATCTTAAGATTTTACTGAATCTTTCTATATTTTGTGTTTATGTAACAGTTATAAGAACATTTTGATTCTGAGTTAACCTCCATGTTAGAACTATGTTAGCATTTATTAACCACTGATGTATGAATTGCTGTACTGCTTGTTATCAGTCTGTTACTTGAAGTCCCTATGCTATAGACCATAATACCCTTAGTCCTTACTCTCCAGACCATAACCAGAGCACCTAGGTTCTGTTGTGTATAGGATGAGTTATTGGACAGTTTGGCAAGGCTGAATTCCAGCCGTCCAACTTGGCAACAAAACTAACTTTTAAGGTGTCCTGAAGTGAACTCCCTTCATTATAATACTAAAAGACACACCCACAGGTCAAGAAGACCCTTGCCCAGGTAAAGACCCTTCCCCTTTGCAAGTGTAGTAACAGAAGAGGATGACACAGCAAATATTACAATTATATGCAAATTACTAACTAATCATTGTAACTGGGAGTGTACAACCTTGTAATTTTATGTATAAATGCCACAGTGAAACCTACACAGGTGTGCTTGATTTTTGGAGATTCCACCCAGCACTCAGCGCTGCAATAAAGGAGTGCCTGCTTTTTAATACTACCTTGGTGTTAAGAGGTTTGATTCCCAATTTCGGTGGTACAGCCAGTCCCTGGGCAGCGATCATCTGGCCCCAGCCTACTTCCCTCAGTTTATATACTCAGTGTGAAGTTCTATGGTATGGAATATCCTTTTGGCTAGTTTGGGTCACCTGTCCTGGCTGTGTCCCTTCCCAACTTCCTGTGTCCCTCCAGCCCTCTCACTGGCAGGGCCTGAGAAACTGGAAAAAGTCCTTGAATTAGTATAAATGTTACTTAGCAACAACTGAAAAGTATCATTGTGTTATCAACATTATTTTCATACTAAATTGAAAACTAACTGCCCTAGCAAGACCAGGAGACATCCTCTTAAGAATTTGTCAAGGAACCTACAAATGGCTTTCATTGTCTTTCAAAGGTCTCTAAACCAATGGCTTATGTTTGTTATCTTTTTGAAGGCCCCTAAAGTTTGATGGGTGGAAAATGTGCAGCAAAATCCTAGTTTCTGTACCTGTGAATTAATTTTTAGGTCTGAATATTTTTACATTGATAAGTTCATTGCATTTCCTGCAAACCACACTAAAGCGGTCAGATATTGAACAGCTCTGGTGACTACTCTAACCCATGTTTCACTTTTAGCAGTACTACTTTATTGTTGGCTAATTCTGTTCATCAGTACAGGGATGCTTGCCCTTCTCTTGCCTTCACAAAGGCTTCACTGACTTGACTATCACATGCCTCTTCTAAGCAATGCATTTATATGTACTCTCAATGGTACATAATAGTTGCTGAGCAAATTTCCTCATGTGTGTTTTAAATAGTGCTTAGATGAGTTTCTTATAAACTATCTTGTACATATTTGAAAGGTTTTAGAGGATTTCAGGAAAGAGAATGTTGAAAATTAACATGCAAGACATTTATGCCTTTGCAAAAGGTTTAGGAATAGAAAACCAGGCTTTTAAATCTCTTAGATATCTTAAAGAAAAAGGAAAAGTTCTTACAAAGAAATTTAATTTATAATGAAACTACAATATTTTAAATGTAAAATATGAAAACAATATTTTCAGTATTTTGAGGAGTGTGATTTAATAAGAACATTTTTTTTTCTATTTCTTAAACAGCTTTTTTTTGCAGATCTTTTGGGATACCAAATTTGAATGATTAGCATGGAAACTGCTTATGAACAATTACACATGCAATAGGGTTGAAGGAAGCTGGCTATCTAAACACATCTACTCACATGTTAATTTTAGTGTAACTGTACCTAAATTTAAAAGCCTGATGTTGAATCAATATGAAAATGTTGCAAGGCTGGTCTCCAACAGAACCTCCCCCAAAAAACCTCAGAAAACAACCCCCAAAAAACCAAACATAGTAAATCTTAGTTTGGCTTTCGCATTTTATTTAAAGAAAAAAAAGTATGTCTTATATAAATGAAAGTGATGTCTGGGAAGGCTATAATTTCTAGACTTAAGTGGACAATAACCAAGCATGTGTTAATAAGCTAATCTTTTTTTGTATGTGTTAATGTGTAGAGAAAAATCTTTATCCATTTAGTTGCAAAGACATGGCTACTGTACTTCATGTATTCCATATGTGGAATAACAGAAAGGCAAAGCTGCCAGAAATCTGACAGATGCCAACATTTACATAGTGTTTTGTAACATTTGGTGGAGCCTATCAGGTGAGATTGCTGAAATTCTCCATTTTTCTGCTTTAAAATAAAGAAGCCAAACCGACTCTTATTAATGTGCTTATATTTTCAGGAAGACTGTCTTAAAAGTTGCTACTTTTTCAGCTGCATTACCATTCCAATCAAAAGCATTCCTAGTGTTGAGATTACCATCGATTACCCTGTACATTCTTGCTTTTCCAGGGTTTGAATGCTATTTTTAAGGGGCCTACACAGTTTAAGCATTGATTGACAATGTCCTTTTACCTACCACAGAGGTTAAGCATGGATAAGACTAATCAAAAGGAGGAATAAAGAAGGATAGGCAAGCTGAGACCTCACGTGACAACCTAAATGTTAAGCATCAACTTTTGTCCAGATCTCCAGTAAATGGGGTTAAAAGTTTCTACTGAGATATAATGTACTAAATTGTAAAAAAGCAAATATATAAGCATTTTCAACTACCATATAAGCATCAAGAAATAGTGCTGCTTTGATCTTTCATTACTATGTTTTTGGTCAGGAGGAAATAAATAGCTTTCTTAAGCAAGCAAGTAGTTTTATTCTTGTTATTTGAGATGGTTGAAAAACTGGAGCTCTATGTAAGCAGAGAAACTGATGTTCCAAAGGTTCATATTCTGTTCAGGCTTGGGTTGTCGCTGTTTATGGTCTAAGATCAGGAGAGGCTTCTACATGCAAGGGATGGTTTTGAAATCCTTAGAGTGGTGGTTCCAAGAAGCTGAATGAAGAAAGGAATAATACTTATTCTATTTTTTTAAAAAAGGTGGAAAAATTGCTATGGGTCTATGTTCCCAGGCTGTACAGCACAAATGGGTTGTCCAGCTAGTACTGAGCAAAGATTATCCTCGACAAGGATTTAGTAAACTCACATCTCTTTAACATTTTTCAATTGGTTGGTTTACATGGCATCCTCCACAGCATGGTAGCTCCTGTGAAACCCGTTATGAGATACCTTGCCTTCCTAAAACATCAGACAGTAAGCATTGATTGCATCCATACTGGGACCTGGTGCTTAAAAGATAGCACTGCAATGTTAGCTTCTGCAGATTTTAATCTCTTTTTTGATCTGGCCCAAGTGGATGTCCACATTAAGCATCCAGGTAGCTATAGCAATTTTTAAGTTTTGTACTTTATCATTAGACATCTTGAAATCCTTATATTCTGTCCATTTCCTCCAATTTCAGATACAAGAAATTCTCAAATTATGTGAACTATGAAAAATAAGAGACGTAAATTTTCCACATCACTTGGGTCAAATAGATCAAACACAAAATGTATTCTCCACGTTCCTATTCCCTGTACAAATCAGCAAAGTGTTTTTACATTGCAATTCTAGTAGAAAGGAGAAACTCGTAATTACAAATGATCTCTAAAGTTCTGATTTTATCAATCACAAAATGGTTACAAATTGGGAAGAATAGTCATTCTTAATGTAGCCTGAACTAGCTTTCAACTTCTATCGTGACTGGGTCACTATTCTTCCAAAGCTTGTTTGCTTTTGGTTGCTAGAGTAAAATATGTGTCAGTAAATAGCCAGATGGGTATCACTGATGAACTGATAATATCAGACCCCATAGCAGGTTGACCTTTTCTAAAGGTGTCACATAGCCATTAAACAGCCTGAGGAAAGGAGCAAAATCACTAGTTTGTTGCAAGATGCAACTCCAAGTGTGGATTCAACATAGTTTATTACCATTACTGAGTTTCTGGCTTTCAAATAAGAATGGAACAACTGCAGACAGTTTCTAAAAATGTGAGCATTCATTAAACACACTATACAATCAATTTATTCTTTATGGTCAACAGTATCCAAATTAAAAGTTAATTGATTGAGAAAGGCCGTGTGAGGAGATTGAGACACAGACTCCTGAATCTGACCAGAAGACCTTTTATTAGTCCAAACCCCACGCTTATATATCCTCATTTGTTGTTCATGTGCAACATACTAAAATATCATTGGTTAATCAATACTGTTCACACACTTCTTGGCTACATATAATTGGTTAATTACTAAGCTAGAAATGCACTGAACTTGTTGCATTTTTTTTTTCCTCTTCTTTCTTATCTCTGTGACTTTCATGTTCTCAGCCAGCCACTGAGACGTGGCATCGCGCATATGCTCCGGCCTCGCTTCATATCCTGTTTTTCTTCCAGGCGTTCAGCCAACCTTTTCTTACTTTCTTTCTTCTTTAGCCTTCAAGGTTCTTCACAAGCATCACAGCCTCCAGCACCTGCCACAAAGCTCTTTACAATTCCCCCTTCTTTATTTTTTAACAGAAACAACATACAGGTTAAACTGCTTTTGAATCATAGATCTTATACAATTCAACATACAGGGAATAATCAATATAACCACAGTTACCAATAACAACATTCCTCCACGTATTGTAAGCTCCTGCAGCTATCCAGTGATTCCCCATGACTTAAAAAGATTCCACAACCAATCTCCCGATAGTTCATGCTGTAAAGTCCTTTGACATGTCCTTCAATTTTTGTAACTAACTGTGAATCGACTCCAAATGGTTCGAAAGGTTCATACAACACATTCCTTAGCACTGTTCACTATAGGCTACTCTCTGCTGTTCATGCTGTTTCCTTATCTTCTAGAGGTAAGATCACATTCGTCCTTTGTTTCTGTCTCAACCTAGTTTTTCTTCTCATACTCCCTCAAAGTTATTTAACTCTTTGCTGCAGGATCGCAGCTGCACGTTGTCAAAGCAAGGCCAAAGCTGCACATTATCAATGTCAAAACAACCCACTGTCTCCATTCCTTACAATTCCCCCTTTTTGTTTTTGTTTTTGGTTTTTGTTTTCAAAAGGTTGCTTTTACATGTTATGGACTGTTTGTTTCTTTTTTTTTTTCTTTTTTTTTCTCATTACTTAATTTCCAATTTTAGCCTTATTTTATGTGTACATTTGTACATTCCAATCAGGTTCACAAAATGTAAAACTTTTGTTATCAGTGCATTTCATACAGAGGTCAACATATAGGTTTATGATTATTTATAAGAACATGCAATAAGCTATAGAAATTTTATGAAAATATTCAATCAGAAGCTTCTAATCAAATAAATGAGCATGAGAAATTGTGTTTAACTTGAAAATATAAGCTGTTAAGAAACATTTTCTATCCTAAAAAAAAGATAAAACCTACTTAAAAGCTCTTGAAATCTTGCACTTGGGTGAGTGTTCCACTCTGCCTCCATTCTAAAGCATGGAAGTGGAAATTGTGTAGAACAAAGTTTTACTTTAAATAATTGTTCAACTGTTATTGCTGCTTTTCAAAGAACCTGAAAGTATACAATGAAAACTTAGAACTAAACAAACAGCTGAATGGACACCTTTAGAATGTTGCTGGAATTAAATGTAGAAATTAAATATGAAAGTTTCTCAAAATGTTCTGGTTGCCTTGTGTTGGTTGGTTTTTATATATATATATATAACTATACACTGCTGCGGGCATTTCGGGCGAGCGGGAGTCAGATTCAAATACTCACAGAGTTCAAGATCTGATCCGTTTATTGTACAAACCAGGTAAACTTTTATAAGGCATTCTATAAACGTGCGATAATGTGATTGGCTATCTTACAAGCGTATAATAATATGATTGGTTAACAATTGTTTACTGGGAAGATTTCTGTTTCTACTTGTTCTGGCACGTAGGCTCCTTTCTGCGGTCTCCTAGTTCTTCTTATCGCGTCCTGTCGGCCTTGGTTTTGTGCAAACATCTGCAATTTGCTCCTTTTTCTTCATCCCACTGTTCTGGCCGTGACCTCGTCTTATTTCTTCAGTATTTTTCCACTTGCTTCAGAGTTCAGTATAATCATTCAATACAGCAAGAGCCCCAACAATACACAAACAGGGAAATAAAAATGTTGCTTTAAAAAAAGGAAAGATATACAGTATTTACAGCTTAGTCACCCATTTTTCTTTTTTTTTTTTTGTAATTGTAGATAAACTGTTACCTGAACATGCAGTATATCCACAACTCTGAATTAATACCTTTTTTGCAGTGTAATCTAGTCCTGTATGAACCGTAAATCTACATGTTAAATCACTCTTCTCCATCACTGTTGACACTATCTTTGAGCTTCGTAACAATGCCTAGGTCACGATCCTTTAGCTTAGGCAACTTCACCAGGTGAAAATACAAACATTTATTTCTAATACAAATTTGCAGAATGCATTCTATCCACAAGACACTTAATGGAGAGATATTATGTAGTATTGTGTATGAACTATTAGAAATGAAAAATGGTGTTCCTGAAAGAGAACACTTCTTTAGATCATTACTTTAGAACTGGTTTTGCACCTGCTATACTGCAAGAATATCTGAAGCAGTAATGTATCCTTGTGGACTTTGAGATATCTGTGTGATTACATTTAAACTTAACACGCAAACTGATTTCAAGTATAACTCTAGGCATAAGTGTGGGAAACAGCATGCTGTCGGGACACAATCTTTCTCACTTACAAGGTATCAAATGGTATGTTACTCAAGTTAAGTCTAACTTCTATGACAACTTCATTTTCGCCAAAGGAGTTGCAGTTAAGTACACAAACTAATGCAGCTCAACTGAAGTTTCACCACTGCAAGAGTATAGAATACTTTTCCCACTGACCTTAAAGGTTGTGGTGGTGATGAAGGTGTGACAGATATTTGACTTTTAACTCAAAACAAATTTTCGGCTGTGTTAAATTCACCTGTACACAAAGAACACTTATTCCTTCTGAAGCAACAGCTGAGGATTTGAACAGTCTTTTCACCTTGAGCTGTTCCAAATTTAGAGGTTAACAAAACAAGAAATAATTCAAAAGGTATTCTGTCAATATGCTGATGCAGTTGTATGTTAAATTCTGGTCACACTGAAATAGGGTTATGTTCTAGCATTTATATATATGTAGCACTATATTATAAATTATAAAAAAAATCAGAAGTTCATTTTATCTCAAATTGCTTGGAATTAGATTAGGTTGCAGTCTTATTAAAGTCACCTTTTTTTTTTTTTATGCAACTGTGGTGACACAAGTCGAGGCGGACTGAAAAGAAACACTATGTCTGTGTGGCTGGGTTCGGACAAAATGGCCTTTATTGTTTATACAAACTATTTATATATCTTAGACAGCACAGGTGTTAGACCCTGATAGGTTTTTGTGTCCTTCTTCTTGCTAGCTATTTGCTGTTGCTGTAGGTGCCTGTATGCTTCCGGTTCTAAATTACGATTCTTCACATCCTGTTTACATACCTGACAATTTGTGGCTGTCTTAAAGGTACACGGCTAAGTCTTTGAGGTCAACTAACTTGTCTGCAGATGCGCTGCAGACCCCAACATGCAACCAGAGACACTTTACCGTAACAGAGAAGCCCATATTTACATCTCTGAGCCCAGACACAAACCGCAGCTGTATGCACCACCAGGCTCAGGGCAGAAATCATTCATGCAGTTACATAGCTATATATCACTATAAGCATGCAGACACCTATTTATCACTAGATAACCATGTTCATCTTTCCTACTCTCCTTCACAATACCCAGCTGTTCTCTCATCTCTTGTTAGGTCAAATATTCTCTATCTTCCTCTCCTATATCTCTCTTCAGACATTCTCTATCCTCCTCTTTTTTGCTTGTTAATTGCAACGAGGCAAAGGTGGTGTGTAGCTGGGTGACCATGGCCTGATTTATGTTACAATCAACTAAACACTGAATACAGGAAAAAAGGCATGGGATATATAAGGCAAACATCAATAACGTGGTTAAGGTAATTATAATAAATCCTGTAATACTTTTGATCCACAGCCCAAAGTTTCCCAGCCGTGAGAAGAGACCAAAGGCATCCCGCCCCTGGCTCTGCTGCAGATCTTTGTTTAAGGCTTTTAAGTTTTGTATGCTTTTGTGAATTGATTCAGAGTGGTCACTCAAATTCACATAACACATCCTATCAAAGTCTTCACACTTGTGTCCCTGTGTTAATAATAAAAATCAATAGCATCTCAGTTCTGTAGCAAGATATGATGGACAGAATCGACATCTGTTAATAAGCCAGAAAAAAAAAAGTATTTTAATATTACTTTCTTTAGCAAGCTAGCAGCCTAATTTACTAAGCAAGTTAAGAGCATGTACTAATCTTACAGAAGAGATTAGAGAAGCAAAAAAAAAATGTGTTACGCTGCATTCCAGAACTCAACCTGAGAGTTAAAGTCTGCTGTGAGTTCTGCGTTATAATCATTTGACTCATGTTGGGGTTGCGATTGTGAAAGTTGCCCGTTTACAATTTTCATTGGCATTATCATAGCTAATTGTTTTAAAAGCAACCCTTGAGCTTCCTCATGTTCAACTTGTCGTTCCAAATACTCTGGTCGATCAATAAAGTTAGTATATGACTCTCTAGGACCCTGCAAGACTGTGGCGAAGGACTCACTAGAGGCTCGCTCAGACTCCGGCATCCTGACTGCCTTAATAGCCATCTCCTTCATTTGCAAATAGTTGTCCCTGGGATACCTTGCCTGAGTCACAGAATCAGCACAATTATTTTCTCCAGCCAACTGCTCATAGTTAACAGCAATTCCCTGATTAAGGTTTTCAATCAAGGCCACTACACATAGCTCACAAAAATCAAATAACCACATCATAGACTGCGTCAGAGTTAGTACCATACAAAGCAATGACTTCCAATCATGCAGTGTGAGTGTATGAGGCTCTGCCATCAGTTCAAGAAGGGACATAGCAAATGTATTACGAAAACTCCCTTCCCGCACTGCTTCTCTTAACTCTTTAACAGCCTCGTATTGCACAGACTGCCACTCTGGAGGTTGATTTGTCTGACAAAATACTGAAGATGCCATATTGACTCCCAAATCCCCTTGTTTAAGTGCTTCCCACTTGCATTCCTGCCACCAATCCCTCAGACCCCCTTTCACTCTTCCCAAAAATACAGTCAATGCATCGGGAGAGACGTGGCGGGGAGGGTAGGGTAAGTCTGGTTCCTTTTCTGGATCTATAGGACCTGAATCAAAAGGTTTATCAGTGTCAATGGAATCATTGTCTGATTTGTCCTGTTCCCGTGCTTGGTCCTGTGCTGTGAGCGTTGCTGTAATCAGTGACAGAAGCTTTGGGGGCAGAGGAGGTGTAGACAGAATCACCATCGTTGACAGTGTGTTGAGAAGAGTCATGCTGTCGGTGGGATTTACAGCCTCCTCTAGTTCAGTGCTTACACTGTTGGTGGAATTTACAGCTTCCTCTGGTTTAGCACCGTTAGTAGAATTAGTCCACACTTGGCAAAGAGTCAGAAGTTGCCACCAAGGTGCTAAATGCATTCCAGTCGCGGAGTTCCCCTCCGCGGCAGCATCATACAATTGTCTATTGACCGCTTTCATTTCTTTCAAAGTCTCTAAAGTTTCTTGGCTGCTCACCTGTCTCGATGCATACAGGTGTTATCCTCAGGGTTTAGGTTGTCTGCCTGGTCCAGCCAGCAAGACGATCGTTCAGCCAAGATGTCTCCTCCGGAACGCAGCCCTCTTCCACGAGCTGTCATTTTTATTGACCAGTTCCGTCCTTATTCTTCCAAGGCTTCGGAACTCCTCCGTAGGGGTCACCATTTGAGGAGATTGAGGCATGGACTCCTGAATCTGAATAGAAGACCCTTTATGAGTCCATATACATCTCTCGGGGGAAGACGCTTGATTCCCCATGTTTCCCACAGCTCACCTCTCAACTCCAGAGGGACTTGTTGCCGGCTCCTGCTTTCTTTCAGCAGCTCATTCAACATTCTGTGGGACTCGCAACCTGCTGCTCAGCCTGGCGGTTCATAAACTCATCACGTCGGGGTCACCAGTTTGCTGTGATGGAGAGACGGGACGCTGCTTGATGCAAGCAAATGTCGATTTATTGTATACAATCACGAGTTCATATATGTTTTCAGAGGCTGCGCGCTTTAAACAGATTGGTTCTTTAAGCTAAGCATTACATACTAGGCAATCCCTTATTGGTTAACTACAAACAAAGGACACTTTAAGTAAGTTTCTACAGTCATCAGTTAGCACAAACTTGTTACTTCTCCTTGGTGCCATCTGTTCCTCATTCCTTTATCTTTTCTCGGCCTGACTCATCCTGTCAGTTGTTATCTATTCACATTCCTTGTCCTCCCGAGGTTTGTAGCTGTCCTCCTAAGGTTTACGGCCGACAAGCTCCAGTACATCCCTGCTTATCAGTTGGATTGTACTTGGAGACTTGCCTCTCAGGCCCTGTCCCACAGGTTCCTGTATTCACAAATGTTTGTATCAATACTTCTAATGTTTAATCATCAAATTTCTTATATATTTACTGGTTAATATTTTGGCCTGCTCTGTACAATCCTTGATATTTGCACGTTTAAACATAACTATGCCTTCAAATATGGTCTGGTTTTAACCTGTGCATTTGCATTTACACGATATATACCTGCTGATGTTTTAAGAATAAGCTAAACCTGTCTTCCTAGTATACATTAGAGTTATGCTGGCATGATAGTTAAGTGTTTATTTCAGCATCATCTAATGGTAATAACACTTACTGAAAAGAATGTGTGTCTGCCTCAGATGCCAGTCCTTATCAACTAATTTTAAAGTGTAATACTCAATGGAAACTCTAGTTCACAGTTTGTATGAATAGCACGCACATTTATAATAGATTAATACAGTATAAGTGAATAGTGAATGCTGTACCACTTATCTAAAGGATGACGCACCTATGTTTAGTTAAAAGTTGGGAAATGTCCAAGGACCCTTATTGCCACATGACGGATGTACAGACTGCTAAGTCCTTGGGTTGGTTATCTTTAGAAGGGACATTTTGTCTTAGATTCCTGTTGTACATGCAATGTGGTGAAGATGGAGACTTTAAACATGGCTGCTAAGCAATAGAGTCTGCGTAGAGACAACTCCTCAAGGACATTGCGCAGGCACGAGATATGTAAATGAATTCTCAGAATTGTAATGAATATGTAAAAAAATTCTTGGAAAACTAATGAATAGGTATGAGTAACTTGTATAAAGGGGGGATTGAAAAGTCCCTTCGGTGTGCATGACTTTGGTGGAGCGATCCCCCATGCACCCAGCGCTGCCGAATAAAGATAACCTCCGCTCGCCTGTATATTGCTGACTGATTCTTCAAATCATAAGTTGTAAGCCAGAATCAATGCACTTTAGAATTTAACTGAGATTTTAGTTTTTCATAAGGTATTTGAAGATTATTTCAAGGAAATCATTAAGCGTGATCATTCTGAATAGATGAATCACATTTTAATTGTGATTATAACCAGCAGAGAGATCTGAAAAACAAAATTTTATTCTTTTATATAGTCAAATCTTTATAATAGGATCTTAGCTTACAAAAAGTCATGCTGATTTCTAACTTTGAAGCAGAGAAGATAATGAGCTGAGTGTGACTAATAACCTGAGAAAAGACTCTTCTCCTCATACCCTCCTGTTCTGTCTCCAAAGAAGATTCAGAATATGCCAGAAGAAATAGAGCTGGACTTGGAAACCATCATAGAGTATTCCAAAATTGTCACTTATAGCCTCAATAATATGAATTAGAGGAGGGTGACACCTCTCCAGTCAATGAAGTCTCCTGAACTGTGAACCCCTTTCACCTGAAAACTGCAAATATTCACCCAGGAAACACTAGGTGTATTCTTATTTGCACTATAAGTCTAAACACAACATCAGTCCTTATTTTAAAGACACTTGGAAGCCCACACAGACTAGTACAATAGTATTTCTTGGCCTCTTCTCCCACTTGATACATGACTCCCACAGCAGTTTTCAATTTTCCTCAGGTTCTGAAAGACTTGAAAACCAGGTGGGTCACAATATTTTGTGCATCATCTGTGAAAGGATGTGATTGCAGTTGCTTACATATCAGAATTTTTCAAACCAAAGCCTTTAATAACCAGTGACTTGCCTCTGCATAATTTCACCAGTGAAATATTTTTGAAGAGAAATAAGAAATTCATCCTGAGACGAAACACAATTTGCTGTAACCAGATAAGATCTCAAAGGCAGGTTATTCATCCTTCATAATCAGAGAACAGTGTGAAACTTCTATAATGGAGCTTCTATTCTGAAATACAAATATAAACAGTTCACAAATGCATTACAACCATTAAAGATATAGGCTCAACCAGATCTGTCACCATACTATCCATATATCTGAATAGAAACTAAAACAAACCTTCATAGTTTAAAGTTTGCATATCTGATACATCTGATGCATGGTTTTCTTTATCTGTAACTGAGTCAGACCCTTTTGCTTATATCCAGAGAAAGAGAGATTCTTGCATCCACTTTGAGATGTGCTGCTTCAGTAAAGCTCTCCAGAGGTGTTGCAAAGCTGCAAAACAGAGGTCTTATCTGTTTGCTCATTGGTTTGGGTTAACAATGCCTTCTTATGTGAAGTGCTCAGTGCCAAATAACACAGCTAATCTATGACTTCCAATGGAAAGCGTTAGAAAGGCAGACATGAAGAGGAAAGGATTTTCAAACCTCTGCAAAGAAAAGGACATTCTTCATTTTTAAACATGTATATGAACCACAATTGAATGTGAAAATTTATATTGAATATTTTCTGAATTAGTTAAAAAGATGGGTAAATACTGAATGTTTTCTATTCCTGTCACCATAAGTACAAGCTTAAATATAGTTACAACTGGCATTGGTAACATGGAGGGTATAAAACCCCAAAGAATCAATCCTGCCTCTTGATTATTTTATAAAGATGCTTTGAACAATAATAGGATGTACCACTTGACCCTCTAGTTCTTCATTAGCCTCTAGCAATAGTTTTCTGTAGAGGTCTACTGGACAGAGTCTCCTCTCAAGGCTGTTTTCTTCTACCTCCATTATCTGGAACCAGAAAAGGAAACTTAACCTTACTTCTGAAGTACTTCAGCATTCATCTAAGCTATTCAGGGAGAACACCATGATATAGACTTTAAAAACAAATTAATAAAACCTTGGGGCTCAGTCACATGTTATTGGTGTCTGTATTTCTCAGCTTGGTTCAAATAGAAAAAAATGCCTATCTGGATCCTTACATTTTATAGATTAATATTTCCAAAGCATTAGATATGCTGTTTTCTTACATATTGCAATTAATATAGGAAAGCTTTACAATGAAAGTAAATTCAAATACAGGGCCTTAAATAATCAAATGTTTTAAATCACTTTGATTAATCACTAGAATACATTAAAAAATATGGTTTCAGCATATTTTGCACAGAAAATGTCTTTTAGTCAAACTCTAGTTTCTCTCTTTATATCTGGTCCATATGTAATTCATAAACCTTTAAACATTATGGTATTATAGATAGCTAAATTGACATTTTTACTTTCACTTAGCATCCTGAATAATTGGTACACTCCAAGCATTTTAAATACTAAAGTAATCATTGTTTTGAATGCATCTTGTGATGTCATAGCAGGTGATGATTGACATAATAAATTTCAAGAATATGAAAGCTTGAAAATAATGTTAGAAATATTTCTTATTTTTAAGACATAAATTATCTACAATTAGCAGTATATTCTCATGTTATCTTTAATGAAATGCTCTTTAAATGTATGATGTACTGTTGCTGGTTTTCCAATTCTGGGCAAGAAGAGAATTCATTAAATATTTTGGTGTGTTTTCCTCAAAGTCAGAAAGAAATGTATAGAAAAAAATATCAAATCTATTTAATATCTTGAATAAAATTGGAAGTTCAGTAATGAAAATTAAAAATTCGACTTTCAGTGTAGGAAACTGCAGGAACTGTGTCATCTTCTGCTCAGGAGTTGCTCTGGAAGCAAGTCACAGTCAAATAACAAACCACTAGAGCTTGCATCAACTATAATTTAACATAGGAGTTAGCTGTAAACTACATCAAACCCCAGGTGGCAACTGATTTCCTAGGAGAGGCTGGGGGACCTGTAGCCCCCTGACAACCAGTGCATAGTACAGATCCTGGTCCCACAGTTCAGAAATGTCCACTTGGCCTTTCAGCCTTCCTTGAAGACTTAAGTCAGATCCATCCCAAGCTATGCAATTTCTGGAATAAAAGTCCATGATTTGGAGTACTGCAAATCAGTTCTTTCCTCTCGTTAGTGTGATTTGAACAGACTGAATATCTATATGGGAAGGAGAAGACATCCATCAAAAAAGTATGTAATTTTTGAATACCAAAAATTTAATCTTACCCTTGGTGCTTCCTAAATAATGTGGGAAATGCTGTTGTCAGTTAGGACATCAGCAAGATAGGAATTATGGCAAAGGTAATTTTTTGGCTTAATGAAATAACCCTTCAAGATCTGATATTTTTATTTATATCCCATACATAGGTAATACATTTCAGTATAAAGCTAGTGACTACAGAGCTGAACACAGAGACGGCTTATGTAACGTTGCATTTCTATGGCACCTATCCTTATTATTTCATCTTCATTATCTCCTTTAATAATAAGAGAATAAATGTTATGTTTACCACTGTGCTTGCCAAGACACACAATCTTGCAATACTTCCACAATCACCACCATGTAGATCATAGTATGTATGATCTTTGGGCACATCTGCGATTCAGTTTCTTTAATCAGAGATTATGCTGCCCTCCATAGGAAACAAGAGATGTACTGAATATCAACACATTGAGATGGGAGGAAAGAAGTCTCATTGTCCTTCTCAATAAATCTTTATTTTATGGAAAAGATAGTAGCTTAAAAAAGAGTGAAAGAGGTTGCTTTCCCCAGCCACACAACCTCATAGAGGCATGGATTGTATGCAAAAGCAGTAATTAAGACACTTTTGGACCGAGTCCCATCTGCTGTTCCAGGCCAGTGTTTTCTTCTATTCATTGTTTAGGTGAATGTCAGAAAAAGCAATGGGGATGGGTTTTGTTTGGCTTGGGTTTTTTTTTAGAAGGCAGGGAGAAACAAGGATGGACTGCTTTGATTTAGTAGTATTTCCCCAAAAGACAGTCCATAGCCCATAAAGCCTCAGAAGTTTTCTCTTTCCCCTGCAAACTCAGATACCTTCTTGATCTTTCTATTGACAGTTCATGTCTCTTTTCTGGCTTTTGTGAATTTGTATACTATACTAGGGTGTCATGGTTGAACCCTGACCGGCAAACAAGCACCATGCAGCCACCTGGAGGGATGGGGAGGAGAATCAGAAATGAATGTAAAACTCAAGGGTTGAGATAAGAACAATTTAATAGGTAAAGCAAAAGCTGCGCACACAAGCAAAGCAAAGCAAGGAATTCATTCACTATTTTCCATGGGCAGGCAGGTGTTCAGTCATCTCCAGGAAAGCAGGGCTCCATCACGCGTAACAGTTACTCAGGAAGACAAATGCCATAATGCTGGATATCCCCCCCTTCCTTATTCTTCCCCCAGTTTCTATACTCAGCATGATGTCATATGGTATGGAATACCTCTTTGGCTGGTTCAGGTCACCTGTCCTGGCTGTGTCCCCTTCCAATTTCCTGTGCCCCTCCAGCCCTCTGGCTGTCAAGGTCCAAGAAACCAAAAAGTCCTTGACTTAGTATAAACATTACCCAGAAACAACTGAAAACATCAGTGTCCTATCAACATTGTTCTCACATCATAGCCAAAACACAGCACTGTACTAGCTACTAAGAAGAAAGTTAACTCTATTCCAGCTGAAACCAGGACACAGGGCAGGAGTTCTATATGGTTACAAAGAATCTAAGAAGTGGTAAAATATTTAGGATTGCAATGTCAAAAACCTTGGTAATGCAATGCAACTAGCATACCATTGACAGTACATAAGTAGTGATGGTAAAAGTTGATCATATCTAATATTTTTTCAAGATAAACCTGTGTGAACATCAGAACATATATTAATATGAAATTATATTTATATTACAGTAGCACCAAATGTTCACAAGGAAGACTGGTACACTATTGCTTTGGACACACCATGATCAATGATAACAGAAAACACTTTCTTGGGAAATAGCATGTTGGATCTCAGAGGAGATATCCTTTATTTATTCATTTATCACATATGTAGGGATGAAGTCAAAAAGTTAAGCTTTTGAAGCTGCATTACAGTAAGTAATGTAATTGATTATACCATGTTCACAGCCTAGATCTTAAGTTGAAAAAACTAAGGTTGATATTCCTCATTTCTAAGTTCACCTGTCCAAAGATGAGATATCTCTCTAAACTAGCTAACACCCTCTGCAGTCAATGGAAAAAAGAAACCTTCACAGAACAATTCAATTTATCCCTAGGACAGGTGGGATAAATCTTGCTAGGGATCTCTCTACATATATTTATTAACTGTAGGACAAACCTAGACAACTAGCTTTGGTGGAAAAGGTTTTTGGTTTTATGTTGTATCAACAGCTCATGCAAATACATTGTATTGTTTGAGTTTTGCTTATTAAAATATGGTGTTGGCCAAGTCTGTTATTTAAATTGTAACCCAGATGAAGAAAGGTCAGATATGAAAAGAGAAGAATTCAATGTCTGAAAAAATTATTTAATATCCATGTTCACAACAAATACTTGCCAAATGGGTAGGTGTATATTTTACTGCAAAAGCTCCATAAGTGTGGTGTATAGGCTCAGGCTTTAAAACTTAGTAGCTGTAGTAGTGAAAGGTAAAGATGCCAGATCAATTAAATGAGATATGGTAAATATTCATGCCCACATAGACACTTCAAGGGAGTAAATCTAAGCTTATTTTGCTGAAGGTAAAAATGTCTCTGAGACATCTAGTGGTTTGAGATCTCAAATAATAGTTGTTGCTTACATAGTGCCCATAAAACACAAGAACCTGGAAGTATGAACTTCTCAGAAATTCCTTTAAACTACCAATGAAATTAAAAGTAAAATCCTGAAACATATATTCAGAATTCTTTTAGTCTACCTAAAAGGATTGCAATGAGGATTTATCTTCATCTGGTATTTAAAGATTGTTTTATTTCACATGTTTCTCTTCAGTTTGATAACGGACTATATACAAAGTAATCTGGGAAATACATACCCAACACACAAGTGTCAAGCGGTGCTCATGATACAAGAATGGTTAAGTTACAATCCTACATAAATCATGGTAGTGACAAAAACTCCCATGATAACAATCTATAAACAAGTCAAGTTCTCTACTACAGAAGAAATGGGATTATGTTTTCTAAAACAAGTGAACAAAGAATTCCATATGGATAATTACCATAAGACTGACTGAAGCATATGCAAAATAAATTACTCAAATATTCCTGTCACTTCATCAGATGAAGGGCAATATGAAAATGAAATCATAAATATAATTCTATCACATCATCTAAGAACAAAAATACTGAATTACTTTTAATTTATAATTGTTTTGTTGACTGTTTTAATTGCTAAGGAATTCAGAGATCAGCAAGATAGCTTCTGCAGAAGCAAGTGTGTGCTATCTCATGAACTATAGCAGCAAACTGAAGTGTTGCTTCCGAAGTTTCACATGTAGCTAAAATGGCTTATCATATTCAAGTTTTCTGTATTGCCATCAGTGTATTCATTCTTTCTATAATTAAAGGAAACGAGTTGATTGAAAAGAATATATTTCTTTACTATCATCACGGATGCTTGAAACCATAGAAATATAAAAGTATCGATGCAAACCATTTCTTACTATAGAGCCAAAAGGGCAATAATCCTTTTTAAAGACATGAAATCCTTTTAAAGACATGAAACTGCATTAAAAATATTTGTAAATTTAAAATGTATACTACAGTTAAAAAAGTTTGAACTTCAACTATACATAATCATTTGCAAACTATAATGCCAACTTTAGGAGACAGCACTCTACAAACTATTGGAAAATGAGAAGGACTTCCTGCTAATTGTTCAATTAGTAATTCTTTCCATTTCAAATATTTCAGTTATTTTAATTTCAATTACTTTTTTTCATCTGTCAAGAGAGTTTCAGAGTCAGAGAAGGTATATTATTATGTCAGTCTTAAATATATGAAAATTCTGAGGTATAGCCCCCAAAACTTATTGATCTCTATACTTTTGATTAAAAAAAAACAGAGGAACAAAATTTAACATTTCCCAACATATTAGAAGTTACTTTAGTTTTTTAGCTACATATTGGCTTGTTGAAATAACTTAATTCTTTAAGGGTGAATGCAAAGGCACTTCTCATGGCTGAATACTGTATCTGTCCCAATAAAAAAGGGGATTTATTATACAATCTTAAAATTAGAATAATCTGGTGTGTGATCAGTTTTATAACATAATGAATTTTGCTGAAGGGTAAATTATTGATGACACTATCCTTAGCCATAAATGTAAATCATTTCCAAAAATATATCACAGCAAAACTGAAAAAGGGAAAGAAATTTCAGTTTTATTTATTACCGCTCAGATATATATTTTCAAACTATTTTCCAGCAAACAAATTATTGAAGGCCATTTCTGCCACTTCATCTAAAATAATCTGGACTTTCTAGAAAACTGACATTAGTGAAGGCTTGAAACATGACAAAAATCTGGATGCAGATTGAGGAATTTTAAGAGGAATATCATGTATTGTTAAATTCCATGGAGTGTTTGATCTTGCTTCCACCATTGAGTATGAATGAAATGTGTTAGTATCCCTTTTCATGCTGTAGTTCTCAAAGTTTCTTAAAACTTACCGGATATGTTATGTACACTCCCAACTCAACTGTATTGAGAAAACAGGTATTTTCCTTTTGCAGGCATGCTAGTATAGGTTAGAGACCCGCTGAATACCAATTTGGTTGTGAATTTCCAAATAAATTTAGTTTTAATTCAACATGCAAATAATTTAATTAATTAATTTCTAAAAGCAAGAATTTAAATATTTAGAAACTGTTCAATACAATTCAAAATAGCCAACTGTGGAATCTCACAGTTGGATTGTACATTCAAAGATGATATAAATGTACTTTTAGAGTAGAAATACATGAAGTTTTGCTAGCACCCCCTTTATTGTGCCCAGTTTTTGTGTGCTGTCTTTCTGATGAAAGAGAAAAGATAACTGCTTTGTCCTTTATTAACTCCTATTCACAAACTGTATGGATAATATCACAAAGATTATTAATAATCATTAAATTTAAAAAACAGTAATTACTTTATAGGTCTTTTGGTGTCAGCATGATTAATGATCCTGCTTACTGATCCATGGGCTGGGCACTTATTTTTTTGCTGTTTCTTTGTGAAAAATGAGATGCTCAGGTAGCGACCTTACTCCGGTATCAGTTATTTAAAGTTTTGTGGTAAAATAGAGAGAGCTGGCAACAATGCAGTACAAACACAACATAAGATTTTATAAAAGATGAATCTTGATGGGAGGAGATATAATAGTGAAAGATGTCCTAAAGGACAGACAAAGAATGTTTTTCTGGTTTGTTTTTTTTTCCCCCAAATGTGGAGTGAAATCCTAAAGTATTTGTTTCTAAAATCTCTGCTATAAACTCTCCTTTCCCTATAATTTTGTCAGCTCCGGGGCAACAGAATCTCTTAGGTCAGCCTTGCTGTTAACTACAATGCTTACATTTCTCCTCTATTTCATGGCAGTAGAAAGGAATGGATGATTTATTTTTAGTGAGTTGCTCGACCCTACACAACAAACTCAGTGATTTATTTTTTTTTAAATTGATAGGACTGCCAGCAACAGCACTGCTCACAGTATTATTAACTACATCTATAAACCTCTGCACCACTTCTCTTGGCTCAGTCACAGTTGCATATTCTTCAATTTTTCTTTCTGATATTTCAGGCTCTTTTTTCCATTAAATGTTGAGCAATGTATGAGATAAACTCGCATGTGTTATGAGACCAGTACAGCATGCATGGGTGAGTTAGTTATATTATCAGTATAAATGACAAAAAAGTTTTCTGATCCATAACATATGTTTGGGTGAGAAGAGACAGATGCAAGAGAAAGGAGTAATGACACGATACTGTTATTTTTTCTTAAAACATATGTTTCTTTTAATAAATGAAAAATAGTAATAACAACAAAAAGTTGTTTCATGCTCAGTATTCTTTTTTTTTTTTTTTTAAAAAAGAAGTTGGTTTCTTAGGGAATTTAAAACATTTTAAGGGAGGAGTCTCTTCTCCATCCCCAGAAAGCAATTTCTATTTTAATCTCTCGTAACCTTAAGTGGTTTATCTGCTTAAATTTGCCCTGCACCAATCAAAGAATTGATACTACAGTATTCATATCAGAAGTCTTTCTCTTTCCACACATAAATGTTCAAACACAAAATAAAAATCTAAAAACCCAGAAACAATATTAAAGTAGAACCTAGAAAATAATATGGTAGATGCTTTAAGTGATGTTACAGTAAGGATGACATTAAAATGTTTTGTGAATATACAGATGATTTTTAACATGCAGCTGTCTAAAAATATTCTATTAGAAAGTAAGCTTTATTATATATAGTAAACATTCTATAAAAGGTTCTTTCAATTACAATATATTGAAGCATGTCTGTAAATGCTGACTGAAGTAGTAAGTTCATTTTACAGGCAACTTATAAGAGCTGGAAGTGTTGATATCAGGCAGCTGAGAATGGCAACTCCATTTGTTAAATCATCAAGCAGGCATCTTTGTGCCTTGTCTCTTCCCATCTTGCAGATCCGCAAGAAGGTTTACATAAACAGTCCAGAAACAGTTTCATTATAATTCCTCAAACCTCTCCTTAAAACGGCCTTTTTATATATTGCCTCCATATGCTGTGATGAAAATCAAGCTCCCATTCTGCAGGACTGCCCTGGCCACTGGGCTGCTGCCCGGGTGGGTGCACAGCACAGGGCCATGAGACCCTCCCTCTTCATGTTGGATGGGTCATACCTGACAGCAGACTCTCCATCTCCAGAGGGAGGGCAGACTGACTAGCTTGGATGGAAAAGTAGGTGCCTTGGTTAAAGAGGTACAACACTCCATCCCCTAACCCTCCCTCTGTTCTTCTGCTCTGCCCCATCCATGTCCTTAAACCATCTTTTGTTTTCTGCTTGAGCTACAAGTCACTTTAAACAGATTTTTCTCTTCAGGGTCCTGCACACTTGGACCTTAGATACTGTTCTTCTGCACTCCAGTAGTGTTGCAAATGAATATTATAGAGGTGTCACCTTGGCTTTGCTGTTGCTATAAGGAGGGATCTCTCCTAAAGCAGTATCCTGTGCTCATTGGGAGCCCATTCACCCCTGCCAGAACTGGGGCCCGAGCTCATCACACTGGTGAAGCCATGGCTGTGGCACCAAGGTAGGCAGAGGCTACATCTGGAACAAAGCATTGCAAAAGACAAGGAAGGTGTTGTTTCACTAGGGGCAGAGGCTTTCAGCACATTAGTTCTTGGGGTTGCTTGTTATTGGCAGAGATTCATGGAGTCTGCATGGGATTCCTGACATTTCTTCATTTTCTTCCATCAGGTTTGAGGTTTAAGTAAATAAATAAACTATAAATGACAAAGGAAAAGTCCAGGAGAGAGTTCCATCTATCATGATGCAAATCCGGAATGCTTTTGATTCCAGCTATGTTCCATTTATATTAACAATGAAAATACAAAGCCATATTTATGCAAAAAGTACTGAAGAGCTGCTCTTTCAGAAAATTATTCTCATGACCATAATTGTTTATATTATATTATTTCACTACATAATTCACAACATAATCTCTGCAGAATTTTTCCTGTATGAGGTAAAGTATTTATTTTTTAATTATTTTTATGACACCAATGAGAGAAAAAATTAATGTACATAGCCGTCATCAGGTATTATTCCATTGCCTTCCAGTGTCATTGAACAGCAACAGTCGATTCATATGTTAATTATTTATATTGAAAGACTCCATCATATACAAACAAGAACTTTTGAATAAAGTAGACTAAAAAATGTTATTCATATTTTGGCATAAAAATAGCTGGCCTAATTTTTAGATATAAGAAATATCTCCACTATTACTGACATGAAGAGTGCAAGCAAACTCTCCAGCTGGTAGATCTAAGTGCTGGACAAAGTCTAATTCTGATACAGCACACTAAAATCAGCTTCAGGCTCCAGTTCAGTAAAATAGCTTTTTGATTAACTGAATAATAAAATTGCAATAATACACATGCACCAAAGTTAGATTATATATTTTGATATTCAATTCAGTTCAGTATCCCCATGTTTGGGGTTTTTTTCAGTGTGAGGCATATTCTTTGAATAAGTGTTGTGCTACTACATCAAATAATTTTAAAATCAGACTTTCTGGAGCCAAGAAGACACCTGAAAGGCTTTTGTGAAATGCTCCGTTATCTGGGTATTCCTGTTGAAAACATAAGTCATGAAACAGTTAGCAGCTTCCTATTTAAATTGCTGTTGTCAGACTTCAGAGTTAGTATCCACAATGAAAAAGTGGATACTTAGTTCATCCAGTTCCCAGAACTTCTGCTTGAAGCCTTGAGGTCTATAATGCACATTTTCAGTGATTGAGCCATTTTTGTGGGCTCCCATGTGGACAAGCATTCACCCTATGTTTTTTGTTTTCAGGCACAGTGATAAGCAACAGGCAGTTTAGGTAACCTGCTAGTTGCAGTTTTGATCTGCCCAATTGGGCGGAGCCCAGTTCTTCCTCTTGAAGGCATAATGCTTATTTATTTTAAGGTATTTTTCCTGAAAAAGAATAGCTAGCGTAGGCCAAATATCTTTAATCTTTTCTGTATTTAATATCTAGTAACTATCCTCATTAAAAATATATATATTTACTCCAATCTGAAAGCACTCTTCATTTAAAAATAACACTAAGCTATTTTACATAGACACCTTACAATCACATTATTTTTCAATAACGTATTTTCATTGATCAGTCTAACAGTTTGACATGTTATTTATGGGCTACTGTGATGCATCACATCTGTTTCCAAGGTAAAGTAAGCAAATTCTCTGTTTATAACATTAAAGTTGAAGGTCAATCTTTGATTATATTTTCTATTCTACTACAGCAATATAAAGCAAGGCCTTTAGGCTTCAGAATTGGCAACTAGTCATATGAGATGCTTTTATACGTAAAAATTGACCACAAAACTTAAGTAAACCATAATTAATATCCAAGAGGCAGAAAACCTAGCAGATGACTGTGATAGACTTTAAAATAAATTTATTTTGTGTTTTGAATATGCATTTTATTTTATTTATTTTTTACCTTGCAGAGAGGATTTATTTATTTCTAATTTGTTTTAAGAAAAGAGTTTATGTCTACCAGAGTGTGAGAGCTGGGAAAACACTATCCTTCAATGCTTATGGTGTCATGTGATATTTATCTAACTCACTGGCCCACTGCTGTTGAACTTCTACCAGTGTATATTTATCAGTAAGCCATTGGCATGTGCAAGTGAAATTTGCCACATCCAGAAATGTAATGTATAAACAACATTTAACCCCCTTTTTTGCAACACATTATTAAAGTCTGAGTTGGAATCTTAGATTTGCTGAAGTACTGACAACCTTAAATTGTAAAGGATGTTGTTGTGCAATGTAATAACAAAAAGTAATTACCCAAATGCCCTCCACTCCAACAACACACAATGCCTGGCATGCTCACATAGTCGAAGGGAGGGGGAGGTGACAGGGGAACCATTTGTGTTAAAAGATAAATGTGTGCCAATGATAATCTCATCCAAAATATCCCCACTAAATTATTTAACAAAGGAAGCATGAAAGGGAAGATTGTGAAATGTATGATTTCAGTGAGCCATGGAAAGGTTGCTTAGGAGGCTTCTTGTGATGCAATGCAAAGATTATTGCATTTAGATTAGAGGTACTGACCTTCCTTCATCACCTAGCTTTATAAACCTGCCTCTACTTTGCATGCTTGTTTTGTCTTTGAAGGATTTATATCAAATAATTTGTTACCACATACATTGCTGTCCTGAGACTGCAAATCCTGGTTTGCAACTGTAGCCATCCTTTTAGGTCAGGATTAGGGAATAGTTTTTAAGTGTTCAAGGGAAACAGGCAGGTTTCTTCCTTCATACTAGAACTCTTTAGAGAGGTCTAAACCATGGTTAAAGATTTTTGCACAAGGAGGCTTTGCTATGGGCAGATTCCCTCTCCTACAAGCATGTGAGGGGGAAAAAGCACCCATTCACACAGGAGCATTCCTAGTCCACAGGACTGTGGTGCTGGATATGTCCAAGGACCTGTCTTGGGAAATGGTTGAGCTAAAGAAGGGGGTGATGCAGAAAGACAGAAACATAGACCATGTTATAGCCCCATGAGGAAGGAGATGGTGCTAGAAATGAGTGATGCTGTGTGATCTTTGCTGTCCATAACTATTATTGACATAAATCTAGGGATCTCTCTAGTCCCAATACTGGAACCCATATTGGCTCTTTTTAGCTGTCCTGACATTCTCCAATAGATGAAAAGGATTGAATCAATCAAGGAGACTGAGCTACCTCCTGGATCTTAGAGCTTTAGCTGTATTGAGGTAGGGATGAGGAAGAGCTGAAAGCATGCAGAACTGACTACTTTCAGGAGATCTAGACTGAATGTAGAGCTCTCACACAGTACTGGAGAGTTGGCTAGTGATGGAGGATTTTGCAGCTCTGGAGCCCCAGAGTGTCCCTTTGAGCTCAACTCTGAGCAAAAGGAGGTACATGAATATCCCAGTCCAGGAATAGCCTCAGGAAGTACAAAATCTCTAAAACAGTTTCTCAGAAACACAATTTGTGTCATAGTCCATACCTACAAATTGCTACATCCCTCTATGCAAATGACCTGTCTGGAACGGCAAGTTCACCATAAAGACAGAATAAAGATTATACCTGTTTCCTTCCCTGAGTATTTGCTGCCTTAAACAGGGGCAAATTAACACCATGTAGTGGACAAAAGTGAATTTTGCAGTAAGAGAGCAGCTGGACCCCGTGCAGCTCCTGCCAACCACCCACTGCCATCATCTACACAGTTTAGCAAGGTTTGACCCAGAGTTTATGCAGTTTGAACAAGGTGCAAAGTGGAGCCCTTGCTCTCTTTTATTCTCAGGCAGGGATATGGAGTGTCACACACAGCCTTGTCCTTACTGAATAAAATTTCAGCAGTTTGCTTTTTTCTCTGAGTTACAGCACCCACACCAATTAAACTATTCCATCTTTGCATTTCTCTTGTAAAGTAGGTCTTCAACTTTGACATTTAGTGTAATTAAAATTAAATACTTCTAATAAGGAACCCAGTGCCTCAGCTATTACTCAAATGAATTCTGACATCATGACTTAGGACTACCAACAAGAGCAAGAATTTTCAGGACTGGAGTCCATATTAATTAAGGAAAAGGCTGCTTTTTCCAAAGTTGGAAACAGCAGATCGATTGCAACAGGACCCTTACACAGCATAAAGTCAAACAAATATGTAATAATTTATAGGATAAAAATCCTCCCAAAAACATTGCTTGCACTTCACCAATTTCTGCTAACAAGGATTAAACTGTGCACAGTTTTCTTATATGTTGTGATTTAGACAACAATAAAATGTTCCCTATTGCCATATGTTAAGTCCAGATGTGCTATTTTGGTTTGAGATGGTTAAACATTTTTTGTTACTATGGAGATTATCTACTGAATGGTTTCATTACCACCCCTAAGGTGTCATCTCATACTGTTTAATTTATAAAGTTGGTCCAAATCTCTGTGGGAAAAAAAGTCACCAATATTTCTCACAACTTTGATTTATTTTTCAGTGTCAGCCAAGACATAGCATTTATTATGATTCACCTTAATATGATGACATTTCATTTTTCTGACTGAAGAAGATGTTCCTTAAAAAGGAGATCAAAATCTCCTTAGCCTTCTGGATATCACATAATAAATGAGGGGGTCTGGTTTTCCTCCTTGCCTCAATAGGAAGAAGTGTTTATGTTTCAGGACCAAGCCCCCACAGAATATTTACAAAATTTGTTGCAAAGTGTTGGGCTATAAATCCGAAGGGGAAAATGTCTTCCAGAAAGCTCATGGTAAACAACCCACAGTAAGCTATGATAAAAAAATAAGAATAGCCAGATGATCATTGCATTCAATAATTAGACTATAGTTCTTTAGAAAACAGCATAACCTTCACGAACATTTCATAAGAACACTTGCTTTATCTCCAGCCAGCAAGACGATCGTTCAGCCAAGATGTCTCCTCCGGAACGCAGCCCTCTTCCACGAGCTGTCTTTTTTATCAACCAGTTCCATCCTTATTCTTCCAAGGCTTCAGAACTCCTCCTTAGGGGTCACCATTTGAGGAGATTGAGGCACGGACTCCTGAATCTGACTAGAAGACCCTTTATGAGTCCATATACATCTCTTTCCAGGGACGAAGCCTGATTCCCCATTACGGATTTCCCACAGCTCACCTCTCAACTCTGGAGGGATTTCAGGCCGACCGGCTCCTGCTTCCTTTCAGCGGTCCATTCAACATTCTGTGGGATTCGCTGCAAGTCTCTCAGTTAGGCGATTCGAGAGCCCTTCACGTCGGATCCTTAACTGGATCAAGTCGGGGTCACCAATTTGCAGCGAATGAAGAGACGGGACGCTGCTTGATGCAAGCAAGATGTTGATTTATTGTACACAATCACGAGTTTATATATGTTTTCAGAAGCTGCACGCTTTAAACAGATTGGTTCTTTAAGCTAAGCATTACATACTAGGCAATCCCTAATTGGTTAACTACAAACAAAGGACACTTTAAGTAAGTTTCTACAGTCATCAATTAACAGCAAGGCCTTACTTCTCCTTGGGGACATCTGTTCCTCATTCCCTTATCTTTTCTCAGCATGACTCATCCTGTTGATTATCTATTCATATTCCTTGTCCTCCCAGGGTTTGTGGCCTACCAGCTCGAGCACATTCCTTTCAGCTAACTGATTGTTACTTATGGTCCTGATTTCCAGGCCCCCTCCTGCAGGGTGGAAGTGGGATTAATCATCTTTAAAAATGGAAACACCCAAAACGTCAAGGATTCGACATATTTATTACTTCCAATTAAACAGATGTCCCCCGACCAAACCCCCTCCCTCATGATTGGATTTAGTACAACGGTGGTAATTTCTCAGAACCAAAATCCCATGCAAAATTCTTTGGAATGTAGAGCCTAGATTCGTTTTTTTACGGGCCAAGTAGTATCAGGCATAGCTCATATGTCTCAATCAATCCTTCATTAGGCAAGAAGAGAAGGAAGAAGAAAAGCAAGGGGAGATTTTAGTCCTCGCGGAGGGAGGCCAGTCCTGTGCTACCCTGGGATATCCCTGCAACGTTTCGCTTCCTTCCTGTGCCCAGTTCCTCCTGGTTTGTTCCATGTAACCTCGTTACAGCGGGCACAGGGCAATTATCCGTAATTCATTGTTTGTTTGAGAGGGAGCAAGGAAGGGAGCAAGGAAGGGAGGAGGGGAAGAGCGAGTAGCAACTGAAAAGGTTGCAGATCCCCCCCCCCCCCCCCCCCCCCCCCGGAATGATATACAGGGTGGGGAGGCTGTTTAGCTTACAATATATATCCCCCAAGGTTTCTGCTTTGCTAGCTTTTTTTTTTTCCCCTCTTCTTTTCTTTCCTGTAAGTGCTAATAGTTTTTGACGATAATGATGATTTTCATTCCCCTCTAACAAGGCGCCTTGGGAACAAAGATAATTTGCACCTCTTCTCTTGAACAATCAGCACCTGTTCACACCAGGCACCTTTGCTCTGCCCATCTCCCAGCACGCCTCAGGTTTTGGTGGGTTTTTTTGTGGGTTTTTTTATTATTATTATTATTTATTTTATTTTATTCAAATTTCCTAATAGAATCGCTTCTTTCCCTCCCTGCTGTTTTCATAGATATTTTATTTCCCGCCTCCCCTATCATTTCCAGATCAAATGAAAGCTTCCCTACCATCCTGGGGTGATGATGGTGGCAGATTAGGTTATTATTATAAAGCCAGATTCCCACAGTCAAAAAGGGAGAGAAAGAGAAAAGTCTCAGGTTTTAATGGAGTCAGGACTCTTCCGGAAAATGTTGATGAAGGCGGCGGACACCCGTGGGCAGCTCAGGGTGACGCCGGGAAGGGCACCGCAGCCTCAGCCCCACACAGGCTGGCCCAGAGTACTGTGCACCCTGCAGGCGGCCGTGGATGCGGCGGGGCCTGCCACCCTCCAGCCTTTCTTCACCACCTACCAGCCCCATCCCACTCGGAGTGGTCACCCCGACGCCCAGGTCGGCGCCCAGGTCGGCACACTCCGCCACGTGATTGTGGACAGGGATGGGGGTGTAGGGAGCGATGAGCTGTCGTGGAGCTCCCCACGGGCACACATGGATTGTGCCCCACCATGCATGGAGCCGTGGGCTTCCTCCTCCGTGCCCGTCCCCACCTCCCGCACATTTGGGCAGCACACATTTAGTTCCTTAACACAGCAACAAAAAGGGAGAGGGAAGATTCCTAGCAGATCGTTATTTTTTTTAACCCAGAGATGATATGAGTACATTTTCGGCCGAAAAAATGCCAGCAATAATGGATTAACGAAAATATTGACATTATTAATTATTATTATTACTAGTACAAAACCCCTGGGGCTGTGATTTCCGGTTCCGAGCAGAGACCTAAACATTTATTTCCATTTCATAATTTCAAACCGAATTAAGTGCTGGATCATCAGTTTTTCCTTTTGTCTGCCCAGTTGTAAATAATGGCTTTGAGATTAGCTAATTATGGTGCATTAATCACTGATAGAAAGGAACTAAAAGTTGGGCTCAAATTTTCAAACTCACTAGTAGAGACATGCATAGCAACTCTATCTGCAACAGACAGGTGCTGTTTAAATTACTGAGGCTACGGAGTAAACCACATCCACGTCACGTTTTAAAAAATGAAGATTTCATTTATACATACCAGTTGTGCCTTTAAGTGGAGGTTTGGGAGATTTTTTTCAGTCTAGTTTTGTAAAAAAAGAGTTCCTATAGTAGTGCAGTCTGAAGCTAGCAATGTTGAAATGTGGAATTAACAAAACTTGTAATAAAAGCAGAACATAGAGGAGACAGAAAGATGTAAAAGAGAGAGATGCAGATAAAAATCTTATAAGACAGACCCATTATTATTTTTCCTATGACTAAATTACACAGAAGTTTGTATAATAACATTCATATTACACGCTGTTCTTTTCAGCATTTCACTAGCCCTCACATCCTTCCTACTGTCCTCCCTACAGCACAGTGCATTTTGTAGTCATGTCCTCTCAGTATTTTGAAGCATTTTTCTTCGGGGGAGGGGGTTAAATAATTATATGCCAGAAATCAACAAGCCAGCTTTTAGGGAAAGAAATCATGTAGGTCTTCAAAAAAATAGAGTCTGCAGACGAAAATCCAGAGCCCCAGCGAGGAGACCTACAAATCCCCCAGACACTCTCTACCCCAAAAATCACTCCTCCAATTGGGCGCTCCCTAGCCCACAGCCAGCCTTGCCCCGCCCCAGGACCGTACCTTCGCTGGGCTCCGCAACCGCTGCCCGCTCTCCGACCCACACAGCTGCTCAAAAAATGGAGCTGAAGAAGCCCGTGGAGTTCGGTCACTACCGCTAGCACCCTCCACGCTGTTCTTAGCCGGGCATTGCTGCCAAGCGCAGGTGGCCAAGGCTCTGAATACCAAATCCGCCTAATGACACTACCTCCCTCCTTCCTTTTAGCCAAGAACCTTATAATTAATTTTAAGTTACTCTGCGTACCGTATCATTAAAACCAGGCTGGGAAACAGCGTCAGACCCTGGGAGCGGGGGGGGGGGGTGGTGGGGTGGTGGGGGGTGGTGGGGGAGGGGTTCGGGAAGAGAAGGGCGATTTACATAAATGATTTACACAAAGCTTTATCTTTAGTGGGTGTTGAGCTGGCACGCTAATTGCACCAGATTAATGCACAGATTGGTCTCCACTGCGCTCCTACACCCGGTTTAAACCCCAAACTGCACTCGTCCCGCCATCCTCCGCTGAGCCCCCCAGGATCAGATCCTGCCGCGACGACCCGCTGTCGGTGCGGAGCAACGGCCCCTTTCCCCGCTGCGCGGACGGCAGTGCAGCAGCGTGACCTTGGCGGGCAGAACTGTCCGGAGGCTTCCTGCGGTGCCGTGCTGCCACCTGGCGGGCTGCGCCGGAACCGCCGCCACACGCGCAGCTTGAGCGCTCTCCACCCACTTCCTACCGCATCCCCGCTCGGCACCAGCCCCTTCCACAGGTGCTGTTCCCCTACGCAAGAGTGGATACTTCCACCATCGCCCCCAGCGTGATACTAAACCGGGGGGCATGGTTTTACCAGACTGTTGTACAATTCATTAAGTCCACCTGGCTTTCAGAAATGGACCTTTTAGACTTCCCTAAGCAGTAGTATGAGTAAAAAGCTGGTGAAAGAGGGGAACTGAGGGCTCAGGGCTGTCTACCTCAGGTAGCATAGTGTATGCTATTTTCTTCTGCCTACTTTTTGGTGACCAGATTTGCCACATCATGCCTACTACTAAGTGGTGCCTTGATCCAAGACTGCATTTTCCCCTTCACAGTATTGTGGGAGCATACAGCATCTCATTATGAAGTAGAACTGTGATGAAAGTCAGGGATGGGGAGGGGACAAGGGCAGGGAAAGCACTACTCTTCCTTTCTCAGCACCCCATATAGTTGTCTCTTGCGGAATCTGACATATGACGCTTGCAGGATAAGAAGACTAAAAAGACCTGAATTTTCAGTAAATAGTCCTTCCTTAAGAAATTCTGTTTAATTTGATTTGAGATTATCTTCATTGTTGCTAATATCTAGAATGAACAAAATACTATTATAATTTTAAATTAATGAGGTTCTTCATACTTTCAATATTTGGATTAGTCTGAGAATAGTTGCTTTTGCTTCTTATCTCTCTCTCTGAGCTGGCTGTCTTGGCAGAGCCAGTTGTGGACCGGAAGGGTGGGGATCTAGCTGTGTGTAAACTCATCCTGCTCTGTCCTGCCAAAGGAGTACCAGAATAGGATGCCACAGCAATTAACAATCCAGCATCTGAACATGTTTATTTTACCAGCCATTTAAGCTAATAAGGAGGCAATGGCCATTTCTAGCAGGGGCTGAGATGGGTAACTGGTAAATCACTGCAGTTAAACCCAGGGCTCACTTGTCAGAAATGTTACTGAGCAGCTGAGCAGAACATGATGGCAACCAGATCTCAGTGGGTCCCAGAAAACAACAGGTTTTCTAAGTCCACTTGCAGAACAAATTAATGATCATTTTACCTAATTATTAGTTTGGTAAAGTAAGTTATCATTAGCTTGGCATAATCAGTTATGATTACTTCTGCTTCCATTACTGTGCAAGCAAATGGTACATTACACACTTCAAAGTACTCATTAGCCACAAATATTACAAGTATCCAGTGGACTTTAAGTTTAACCTGTGCCTTCCTCCTCTAGCTGGCATATATTTGTGTCTTTTCATTAACTCTTTCCTAAAATCTTAAGAGTTGGATTAATACATAAATAGGGAAAGAGAATGCTCAGAATTTTTACATTTAATTCCAGACACTATTAGAAATCCACAGGTCACAGGCACCTGTGGATCAAATATTCTCATATTAAACTACTTCAAAATGTGTGGCTGATTTGTATGTAAACCACACACAAAGCTATACTGCCTGTCAATATGTTATCAAGCTGAGCACAAATGACGTTCTGTGCTCTTGTATCTCTTGCTACATCCCCCATCATCCCATTTAATTTAAGAACTTTATTGACCCCTAGGAACTCCACAACAGATTTTTTCCCCAGGCAAGACAAGGGATCCCAGCTGACCAAACAATGAGGTGAATGGTTTCTTCATTATTATTGTCAAGTCAAAAGAATCCTGAGTGTGTTCCTTGATTCTTAGAATGTATCACTGCGGGAATAACTCCTAATCACGTTTAATTAGGAGTCATTTACTAGAGTTATCAGGGATTAGCAACTTGAAAGTCTATGGCAGTTGCCTCAGCTTAGGATGTGGCCATACCAACTAGAAACATCTGTAACAAAATAAAATAGCAACAGAAAGTTCACTTGTTGTTTTCCAGCAATCAAATAAAATAGCAAATAGACAATTTTTTTCTGCCATCACTACTTCTCTGTTTCCTTTTATTGAAGCTGCTGGAAATAAAATTAAACTATGAAACTAGCTGTATGATCATTTTATCACCTGCTTAGGAGAAAAACTATATATATGCTTATACACATACATGCAGACACACATATATATATATATAAAAAATCTTTTTCTTGCCATGACAAAAGACCTTCTCCACTAGTCTTGTAACACTATAAAAGCTATATAGTGTATTATAATCCATTTAGGCTATGGGTAAGATGTTTATTACAGGTGAGCAGTATATTAAATATTAGTAATGATAATAGATACATGAGTAATAATATCAACAGTAAATGCTATTACTACCACATCTACCACAATTACAATAGAAATAACAACCGTCTCCCATGCTTTACATTATATTGTTGACACAGAAGGCTTGGACACAACTTATACAACCAATATGATCAAGTTAGTGCCACTTTATTAAGGGATACACTGTAGAAGAATGGCTGCAGAAGCATGGCCTTAGAATCTCTGAAGATCTGCACAATCCAGGCCTGGTATTAGAATAGGCCTGTAATCAGAATTGTACTGAAGTTGCTGTGCTGAAGTTAACAAGAAAGGTAGCCTTGAGCTATTCTTGAATCCTGAGACCAAGTAATTATGTTGTGCCAACAGGCCGTGGCTGTAACAAGATACAGCTGCTGGGAAAGCAGGTGCAGGGCCAAGAAAGCTAGGGACCGGTATGGGAAAATAGGGAGTAACAAACTTCAAGGCTGAAGCACAGCAACGCAAATAGCTGCATGGATAGAATGCTTATTTTAGTCATGATAATTAGGGGTGTGAGAACCGCGCGTGTTTAGAGACTACTAACCAATTATATTTCTGCTTTACGAATATGCATGTGTATCAAGTCTATATAAGTAGTGTTAGAAACTAATAAAGTTGAGCAAGATGCATAACTCATATTGAGCATCTTCTTGACTCCGGCGAACCCTTCTTCCAACAATACACAGCAATTTATACTCTACAGATGCTATTAATAGACTCACACCAATTTATACCCCCAGCTACAAATACACACGCTACGCACACTTTGTTATGTAAAAGGTGATAGGTTAAAACTACTCGTTCACACGCTTCCATCTCCCCTATGATTGGTCCCGGTGACACGCTGCCCCCCCCTTGTGCAGGCATCCTGGTTTTTATCATCTTTCTGTCCACCTCTCTTATCTCTCTGTGAATACATAGTTTCTTTATCTCCCTTAGCCTTGCATATGTCCTTCGCAACACCTGCAGCTTGTTACAGCTTCAGCCTGCTCGGCCTGCTATTACAACAAAGTTACTTGGTCTGGATTGCTCATATGTCTGTTGTCTTCCAGCCACTCCACAATATATACCTTTGTTTTCTTCATTAATTAACAAATTAAATATTAATAAGGATATCTTAAAAGTATCTCTCAAATGTATGCTGACATATCATTAATAACCATTAATGTCTGTCTTTGCTTTTTGTATCTGTTGCGATCTGAAATACCAGACAAATTCAGTAGCTGGTGGGCTGGTATTCTTTATATGACTACACCAGAAATTAATTTGGCTCAAACACCATCTGAATTCAACAAGTCCAAGCTGGGGCCTCACCTGCTCTCTTTACATTTCGATTGCCCCATATCACTGACATTTCCACTCTGCAACATGTGTCTTTCAGCCACTGACTTTTATCAAGATATATTAAAGAACTTCTCAAGGTGTTCACCTTCTCAATATTACATCTGTGTCCCCCAGGGTTTAGTTACACCTTCCACTCTGTGGCAGAAAAGGCTATTACATCATTTACTTTTATCCATGCTCTTTTTCCTGGGAGAGAGGGTTGTGGGAGGATCCTCACAGGGGTTCATACCCTCCCTTCCATCACTGCATCATCAGTTCTGCTCCTGATACAATTCCCTAGGCAAAACTCAGAGCAAGCAGCTCATGAAGAGGCAGCCTTTCCACAGATGAGGGCAAGAGCTAAGTACAGCAGGCTAACCAATGCTGAACAGGGAAGTGACAAGAGCACTCTCATGATGTAGAGGCTGAGAAGGATGTGGTTTCATAAAAATCAAGAGTGCTTGGGATCAGGCCAGTTAGAAAGAAGCAGTGTGTGCTAAAGCCCAGAGTATCTGCTCTCTGTGAAAAGTGCAAAGATGAGAAAAAAGAAAAAGATTCCCTTCAACAAGAAGCAAACCTATTCAGGATAATACATCAAATCTAAGGTTAATACATGGCTATGTCTACATTTATATCTATGGACAGTAGTATGAACATACATTTTGCTACATTAAGAATTTTCTGGGCAAGTACCGTCTGTATTTGCACAGGCTTGGAGTCCAATTTGGGACTGCAGGAATTACCAACCCAGGCAAGCTAGGCAACTATCTTCGTGCAACTCAGGACATAAGAAAATACTTCCAACAAAAATGTGGAAATCTGATGCTTTATGCATAGCATCACGACTACATAAATAATAGATCCAATGAGAATCACTGTAATTGATTCTCATAACTGAAATATGAAGTCTCTTGTATCTTATGGGAAATTCTGCTCTTTGAGGTTTATTGTGCTTTCTTTTTCTGACAGAGTTGGGGTAGATATGGACATTTCCTGCAATTTCAAATCCAGAGCAAATAGCTGAGGAGGGCTGTGAAGTGGGGAAATCCATTTGGCATTTGCTCAGGAAGAGTATTCCTACAGACACAGCAATTACATCAGAAAAACTCTACTTTTAGCTTCCTTATGGAATGTAAGCCTAAAAGAAATCAATACATTGTCCATATGAACTTATCACCAGTCCTGGCAAACTGGAGAGGTCCCAGAAGACTGGAGGTTAGCCAGTGTGATGCCCATCTACAAGAAGGGCAGGAAGGAGGATCTGGGAAACTACAGGCCTATCAGCCTGACCTTGGTGTCAGAGAAAGTTATGGAGCAGATCATCCTGAGTGCCACCACACGGCACATGCAGGACAACCAGGTGATCAGGCCCAGTCAGCATGGGTTTATGAAAGGCAGGTCCTGCTTTGAGGGATTAGACTGGGCTGCTGGCGGCTTCAACGATGGGATAGAGCTGTGTCTTTAAAGAGAGCAAGCCACAACCTTGACTGAGTGAACTAAGAGAAAAGAAGGAAGAAAGAGAGAAAACAGGATATGAAGCAAGGCTAGAGCCAGATGTGGGGTGCCATGTCGGCAGCTGGCCGAGAACATGAAACCCACACATCTTAGCCAATCAATAGTTGTTGCTGGGTAGGTTAGCTGTAAGAATAACCAATCAGAGAAGTTGGGGGAAAGGGTATATAAACCGGGAGATTCAAATAAAGAAGGCCCATGCCTTTGCTTTTTGCAGCTTGCTAGTTTGTTTGTGTTATTTCCTGACCACCGTAACTCAAATTGCAACACTGCTTGACTAACCTCATCTCCTTCTATGACAAGGTGACCTGCCTAGTGGATGAGGGAAAGGCTGTGGATGTTGTCTACCTGAACCTTAGTAAAGCCTTTGACACGGTCTCCCACAGCATTCTCCTGGAGAAACTGGCTGCTCATGACTTGGATGGGTGTACTCTACACTGGGTAAAAATTGGCTGGATGGCCAAGCCCAAAGAGTACTAGTAAATGGAATTACATCCAGCTGGTGGCCAGTCACAAGTGGTGTTCCCCAGGGCTCGGTATTGAGGCCAGTTCTGCTTAATATCTTTATCGAAGATCTGGACAAGGGCATTGAGCGTACCCTCATGAAGTTTGCAGACAACACCAGGTTGGGCAGGAGTGTTGATCTGCTTGAGGGTAGGAAGGCTTTGCAGGCTGGATTGATGGGCGGAGGCCAATTGTATGAGATTCAACAAGGAGAAGTGCCGGGTCCTGCACTTGGGTCACGACAATCCCACTCAATGCTACAGGCTTGGAGAAGAGTGACTGTAAATCTGCCTGGCAGAAAAGGACCTGGGAGTGCTGGTAGACAGCCAGCCTGAACATGAGCCAGCAGTGTACCCAGATGTCCAGGAGGGCCAATAATATCCTGGCTTGTATCCAAAATAGTGTGGCCAGCAGGACAAAGGAAGTGATTGTCCTCCTGTACTTGGCACTGGTGAGGCTGCACCTCGAATACTCTGTTCACTTTTGGGCTCCTCACTTCAAGAGGGACGTAGAGGTGCTGGAGCATTTCCAGAGAAGGGCAATGAGGCTGGTGCAGGGTCTAGAGCACAAGTCTTATGAGGAGCAGCTGAGAGAACTAGGGTTGTTTAGTCTGGAGAAGAATAGACTATGATTCTATGGAAAAAAAAAGACAATGACACTAATAGAATAGCATTTATATTAGTCTAAAATCCTAGATTTGCTAAAGAGTATCATCCTCAGAATGGTTTGTAAACATTAGACTATAATTAATAGAAATCACCAACTCACCTATAACATACATTCATCAGAATAAAGCATCTATAGAAAAGTTATTCTCTGTTAAAAGCTGTAGGCTTTTTCATGAGGAACTGACACTTTATATGTTTCTCATAGAAACTCCCACCTTTTTGGTAGTATATCTGTTTCATAATATTCTGGTGTGATACAGATGATAAAAGAGATGGCTGAGTATCAGACAGATGCTTTTGAAACACCAGTGAGCAATCAGCAATGAGATGATTACCTGTCAAACAGTTGATCCAATTTGTCATGCTCTTTTGGGATTTTAATAATTGTGAAGAGGCAAAAAAGTGACTTGTGTAGAGTCAGGAACTGATCCAAATCTTCCCCCAATACATTGCAGAGAACTCAGAATACTTCAGCTAATTTTTGGGGTTTGGGGCTGGGTTTTTTTATGAGAGAAGAATAAGCTATATGTTGCGACGGAGGGAAGACACAGTCACTCAATATGAGTGATCAGCAGACTTCGTTTATTGTCTCTTACAGTCACCTTTTATGCCTTCTTATAATTAGCTCATACATATTACAAGAGTTAAGCTCATTATTGGTTAGTTGCCTAAATACCAAGCCTGCCCCTAGTTTCTCTTCTGTAGTTATCTGTTCCCACCTGCAACATTCTTTTCCCACCAAAATCTTCCTGTTATTGTGTAACAAGAACAGCCAAGGATAGTGTATTTTTGCTTTACTTCAGATAAGCTGAGAGCGATGTGCATTTTTGTCCAGCCAGCTGGACTATGTCTATGTGAACTTTTTCAGCTAGCCAGTTATCCACAGCTATAAATTTCAAAACAAGATTCTTATCCAGATTTGAACCATGATGAAGCTCAGTCAGGATACTAGGCTCTGAGTTTTGGGTCATCTGATTACAGGAGTAGGAAGCTCACCGTAACATTTAAAATTCACATCATTTTAATGCTTTCTAATATGGAAAGATGTTTTGATTTGGGGTTTTGGCTACAGAGCAGGTTGAATTTACATTTATCATGATTTTATAAGTGCATTTTCTTCCAAAAGTAGTTTGAACTCAGCTCTGCCTGGGAAGAAGAGCTTTGTTCCTGCAAGATTTCAAAGAGGAAGAAGGAAAGGAGTATGTCTAATCTAGCAAGGCGAAAGGGAAAGGGTTGGTAAAATTTCACATACATTTAGACAAGCATATGCACTTTGTGATGATTATCTGAAATACTGTTCCAAACTTTTGGAAAGATGCCTGGTACTTATCAACATCCATGAAATACTTTTCTCTATGGTGTGTGAATCTGATTAAAATACTGCACAAAATCCAATGGTATCATGACACAGTTGCTAGATTTTTTTTGCAGGAACTGGAAAAAAATTCTCTCACCCTAATATTCCTCTAAGGCAGTCTTCCTGTTTATTTAACTCTCTTTCCTATTGTCATTCACTTTCTGAGAATTACTCTTTGAAAGTCAATCTGAAGATGACTGCACAAAATGTGATTACTTGGCATGGTTGCCTTGTTTAGACTTTCCCTGCATGAGAGCTGTGAACAATGTTACAGTCAATCTGATCCACCAAACCAAGCATTTCTCAAATATCTGGAATCATTTAATTTCTTCTTGCCCAATGTAACAGCCTCCTGCAGGGCAGCTTTCTAAAGGCCATCAAAACCAGCGGCATCTCCTGACCTCCTGGTGAGTGTAATTTCCACAAACAAGACAGGTACCTTTGTTCAGAAACTACCTGCTTTGAGACATGTTGGTTACATCCATCATGTCCAAAATTTTCCATGGCTAATAATTTTTTATTATCTGCTAAGGAGTGGTGTTGGCAGCACTTCTTTGTGCGGAAAAGCAGTAGGAATGATTTAAAAGCCAGGAGCTTTGTGTTATTGTTTAAGGTACTTGATTAGCTAGGTACTGTATTCTCTTCCATTTGTCTACAAGAAAAGATGCATTTATGGGAAGTTTTCCAGAACTCTCTTCGTTAAAGAGGTCATATTTTATTTGCTGCTAAATAAAATAGTATATTACATTGCAGATTATTATACCTAAGTGTGTGTGCTTGGATGGTATTTCACAGAAAGCAAGTCAAGTGCAGAGCTATAATTTGTTTCTTCTTGAGAGCCATCTTGGCTCAGAAAAGACCTTTTCTCTCCAAATGTTAAAGGTTTTGTGGAACACTTCTAACCTTGCATTCTCTATATCATTATTTCAAATGCTTTCTGTTGACTGTTTAAACATAAATCAAAGTATAGCAGGGAAAATTTTGCCTAGCAAAGGCCTAGAAACCAAGTGCTACTGGATTAGAGTTTTAAAGGCAACATATTTGGTTTTGTAATTTTCAACTGTCATACGTACTTCTGCTTCTTAAGTTTAACAGCTTCAGCTGTGTGTCCAGAGTACAATTAGACAATCTAAAAGGAGCTGTGACTTAAGCATCGATCTCACACTTTGGGAGTTAAAAAAAATGAGCTCTCTTCTTTGACACGAAGTCATAAATGAAACACCTCCATCCCATCTTCTAGGAATATTAGATGGCATAGCTTCACTTTGTATAAATAATTAAAGATTATAGGATAGGTAACAATCAGATAAACAGGAGCAATCAGGGGTATTTTCCTCCCTAGTGGATTGGTAACAGTAAATCAGTTCTTCCTCTCTGGCCTCTATGTCCCATCCACAGTTGGCAGGAAATAAAGTTGATCAAATTCCAAAGAATTTGCTCAGTTCTGAGAAAAATCTTTGCCATATTATGCAGGTCCTTCTCTGGGATCTTTGGCAATAGCATAAGTATATTCCAGTCCTGGATGAGCTGTCTTACCAG